>NW_027532166.1:3167777-3185314 GCF_008692635.1 Crocuta crocuta
CACTGTGATAGACTTTCAAAGTACAGATCTCTGTCTCAATATTCTTCTGGCACTACAGAGAACACACTGGCTAGAGAAGAAAACAGTTCTGAAAGTGTTTTGGACCAAAATTGTTGAATCAACAGCTTTACCATTTGGACTGTTTTTTCCCTCTATTTGAAAATGCCTTTGCCCCCTCCAGCCTCGCCTTCCTCTGTTGGATTACATAAGCATTGATGGCAGAAATGATCAATGTGGGTAGAGGAGACCCTTTCCCAAGCTCAGGGCAAAACAGATGTTGTCTGTGCCAGCCACTGTGACTTCACTTAGAGAGGGCTCAGGAGAAAACCTTTGCCTAAATTCAAGACAAAACTTCCATGGCTACATAACTGCAACTCACTGGATAAAGACATTACAGCTGTTTGAATTTGAGAGGAAAAATATGAGTATTTGAATAAGGGAATCTGTTAGGATTTTTTTCTTTTGCACATATCCCCCCCCCCCAAGAAGAATAAAAGAACAACAACAAAAAAAAAAAACCACACAAGAAACCTGAGCAAAAATAAATACATACATATACACACATGTATATTGCTTCATGTAAGAAACAGTTTAGAGGTCGTAGGTTTCAGGTGTGGCTTGTCCCAGGGCTCAAATAACTTCCTACCCTCCTTTCCTTGGTTTTGTTTTTTCTGGTATTCATCCATTCTAGAGCACTTTCAAGATTGCGAGTAAGACCCTAGACCCTAAATCCTTCTCTTTGGGGGAGGAGTCATGTGCCCTTCCTCACAAGGGAATGTGAATTCTCAGATAAGAAAGGAAGCAAACATCAAATGCACACAGCAGCACGACCCCCAGCAAAATGACATTAGAGACTGGTTTAATTTTCCTCTGTATAGAGCTTTGACCCAGAGAGGAGCAACGGGATGCGTGCTCAGCACGAGACAGGCAGCTGAGGCATCTTAACCAAATCTCAGTCGCCACACTCATACGCAGTCATAAAACTGCATGCACTCTCTGCTTCCGAATCTCGTCGATGAGAATGGTATGTCTCTTAGTTACCTGATGTGGGATGTGAGAAGAGAAAATGAGACAAAAAATGAAAAATGTTAGGAAAAAATATCTTAACAATAAAACTCTCTTCATAACTCTACAACATCTTCGAATGGCTTCTGTCAACGTTTAGAACCTGTATTCAGAGAAGGAGGTGACTCTTCATAGTTGCTTAGGTGGAAGATATTTGGGGGGAATATACCAAGCAAGATTTGAGAACAAAAGCCATTGGGAAAGAACTGTCACTACATGCCACAACACAGATGAATTTCACATAATATTAGGTGAAAGCAGACAGATACAAGCAGACATACTGTGTGATTTCATTCAGATAAAGCTCAGAAACAGACAAAATTAATTTACGGGGTTAGGAGTCAAGATAATTGGCTAACCTTTGGGAGTTCACAACAGGTAAGGCACAAAAAAGTGTTTTTGGGATGCTTGGTAATATTCTGATTTTTGACCTGGAAGTTGTTTAACATGGTTATGTTCAATTTATGAAAATTCATCAAGCGATAGGATTTGTAAACTTTTCAGTATTTACATCTTATTTTAAAAGTTTATCCTAAAAATGTTTAATGTCATTAAGCATTAACCCGGATTCAAATTACAGAGGCTAGAAAATTAATGTCTTTGGAATGAATTCAGGCTTCGAATCTTTCTTGTCTGGCCAGTGCTGTGTCTTAGAATGTTCTGACAGGGCACTGATAGACAGGCTTGGGTGCTGGGAGGTTGGGAAAGGGTTAGTCATATTTCCGTATCTCTGTTGTCCTCATTTCTCTCTGAAAGGCTACCCATGGCCACCTGTACCCCGGTGTGTTACTCAAATAGGTCTCTGGACGTATTTGAGTTTGCAGCCTCTCTGTTTCTCATCCTAAAATTATAATACATTCCAAGAAGGTGGTTCTTTATTTTTTTTTTCTTAACAAGGATCAAATGGTCTCTTAACACAATACCAGCCACATAATAGATTCTGTACAAATGGAGATGGTAACTGCTACTAGTAGTAATATTGTCATAAACAATAAAAATATTTAATGAAATAAAATCAGTGGTCCCTTGCTGACTCCCAGTCATTCTCCCACAAGAATTGCTGTCGAGCTGGCCCTTGTTCAGATCCCATTTGCCACGTCAGGGTTTTCCTCGACCATGTTTAATAACCAGTTTCCAGATCTGGATATTGGGGGCTGTAAATTTTCCTGGTGACTGTTGCCAATGACAGGGAAGGAAAGACTTGTGTAATTACCACTTGTACTTCCACAAAACACATGAACTCAAGTCAAGAGCAAGGGTTTGGGACAATAAAACACTGGGTTTTTAAAATACAGAAAAGATCTGCCCAACTTATATGATAAGAAATGTATGCCTGGTTAGAAAAACAGAACAAGGACTAATTGCAGTGGAGCAAAGCACTACTGGACAGGACCGTTTCCCTCTCCCTCCCCTGTGCTGCTCACATCTGGAAGAAGAATTAAGGCTTCAGGATTCGTTGTGGGTTGGTTGGGAATCAGTACCTTTGCCTCTGGCCAAAACCCATGGCCTTGGTTTTTAGCATTCCTTTGGCAATGCAGTGCCTTCCTTAGTTCATTTTACAGCACGGTTGTATGCAAATGATGCTATGCTGTTCAACACCCTTCAGACAAGGTAGCTTAGTGGGATCCATGGAAATATCCCAAGACAACAACATACTAGGACTTTTGGAAATCCTAAGACACCATAACTCCTTTTGGAAATGCTCAAGATAGTCCTTTGCGAGATGTTGGACTTGGGCCCCCAACACTAGTTAAAGATGATTTCATTTCTGAGTGTCATGTTTTCAGTCCATACGAAGGAGGTGGTTGTAGGTTTCAGGGAAAAGACTGCTTTGCCATTGCATTCCCCCAGTGTTTGATTTCTGGAAGGAAGAATATGAGTTAGCTTTCTCTTTTTCTCCCCCACTGCTGTGTCTGTGCATTATTAGCAAGACAGCAAGTAGGCTTAGGTCGAGTCTGTGCTTCTGGAAGGAGCTGTCCACATCAGCACAGGACCAAAGGGGTCGTGAAAGGCTGAGCAAGTTGCACAGTGAGAGGGGACAAATTGGAATCTCTTAGGATGACCAGTCCCACGTCTCCTGGACTTCCAGAAATTATGGAGGCATGGAAGAAGAATTTCTCCAAGAGCCTCATTTGGCTTGTCAAAGAAACTGAAATTCAACAAATCCAAAAGTGACCACTGAATTCTTGAACAAGCTCAGAGCGTGGCACGTGACCACTTTCTAAAAGTGTAGATGCTCTCCTCCCAAGTTAATGAAATGGAACCTTATTTTCCTTCTGACAACAACGGTTTCATTGATATCTCATGTTGCCCCAAACCAGTCAAAACTGATAACAGAATAGTTGATTTTAAATAACATTCAGAGGGGCAGAGCCTTTTGCAAAATTGGGCAAGAGGGACCACAAGCAGCACTTTCTCCAGGGGACCAATTTTCTGTGCATAGCTCTTTGCAACTGTCAGCTCAAAGCAAAGATTTCTTCCTGGCTTGCCTGGAAGTCTTCTCTTTTCCCAGCCTATGACTTCGGTTCACATAACTTTAACTACTGTCAAAGGAGCACAGCTGAAAAGAGTAAAGGGTATTTGACTGAAGAGTGATAGCAAGCTCAAAGGCGAGCAATTAGATTCCAGGTTTTGTACAATTCTGAGACAGTTTATGCTCATCTTTTCTCAGTCTAAACATCACAGTAAAATTGCAGATGCCCCTGAACCTTTTTATGGGCTACAGATTATCTCTAAAAAAAAAGAAAACACAAGCAGGGCTTCTTTGTGGAACAATTCTCCCTTTATGCTCTAAGAACGGTGTAGGTATGATTAAATGTAACAGACCTAGGTAAAATGGATACCACATTTGGAGCAGGGAGCTGTATTTTCCTTCGGCCAGTATTTTGGAAAAAAATCTGAAGTCAGTTTTGACACTGATATTAAACCAATCCATTCAAATTCAGTCGAAGGCAGCTGCGGAAATCTCATTTAAAAGCCAGTCATTTCGTGTGGAGGGCATCGAAGTGGGTATCAGCACATGGTGGTAACGAGCCAATCAGTTTGTGTATTTGAGTGGAATTTCAGAAGATAATTGTTTCATTTCCAGGTCGGTCTAGCTCACCACTTGACCTTGGACTAATTGCTTAATCTCTCTTGGCTTCAGGTTTTCTATCTTGAAAGTGAGAATAATAATAACTTGCAGCTACCTATCTCATCCGGGTATTGAGTGGATTAATGGGGTCATGTTTGTAAGGTCCTGGAAAATTCTCCAGAGAGAAGGTTCTGCCACTTTTTTGTTTCTGTCTGGTAGTATTTTAGAGCCATAGATGGGAAGGATTGCATTGAATGGGGTCTCTGCTTCCTTCGAACTAAAGAACGAACACCTTTTGAGAGCAGAACTTTTCATTACTGTAGAATCTCTGATTCTCTTTTGTCAGTGCAACAATCTGGAACTGCTGGGGTAACCCAGATTTTCTCCTCTGTCTAAACAGTCGTGGAACTCTGAGGAAGGCACTATGATTTCATGACCATAGGGAATTACCCAGAATATTTCTGCTTCACTCAATGCATAGATTGACTTTCGGGGTCAGACGGACTTGGGTTAAGTCCTGTCTCTGACGATTGCTGGCTGGGGGACCCTAAGCAAATCTCTTGGCCCTCTCGCGATTCTGGGCTGTTTGGTGCCCAACCTGTAACTAAAATGCTTAGCACAATGTCTGACACATGGGCAGCTCACGGGAAAACACTACCTACATTAATAGTATGTGTAATAGTCACTGCATGCACTTTCTAGTACATTCCACAAAGAATGACAAAAGAAATAGTCTTCATCTAGCCCGAACAAGAGACTAGTTGGCCGTGGCTATCCATTAACAATATACTCACGTTGGGTATATTTAGGACTTTAGCACTTTAGATTTAGGAAAATGGCAAATCAAAAGGAAACAACTCTGTGTCAGAGATTATTTCAAATTCCCATAGTATAGTTTTCTGTTGTTACCGCTCTAGCCCAATCTCTTGGCTTTCCAGGGGCAACACTGGGTGACTGACATTTACTAAAAAGGAACTACATGCCAGGCATTTTGCTAACGTTATGAATATACTTTCTCATGTAATAGTCACAACAGCCCAAAAAGGTAGGGACTGTTAATAATCCCTTTTACAGAGGAGGAAACTGACACTTAATGAGACTAAGTTATCCAGTGCCACACAGCTATTAAATAGAGAAGGCAGATTTCAATCTTCACTCTGACTTCTGAGTCCTGTCTTAACTCAGTGCTGTCCAGCAGAAAATAGTGGGAGCTATGTATATAATTTTAAACTTGCTAGTAGCCATATGTTTTAAAAAAAGGAAAAAGAAACAGGAGAAATTAATCCCCAAAATATGTGTTTAATCCAAAATATCCAAAAATACTATCATTTCAACATAGTCAATATAGATTATTATTAATTAGAGACTTTACTATATTTCTGTTTTCATACTAAGGCTTTGAAAGTAAGTTTATTTTGCACTTACAGCCTGTCTTAATTTGGACTAGCCACATTTCAAGCATTCAACGACCACATACAACTCATGATCACTATACTGGACAGTGTAGCTCTAACCATCATGCTTGAGTCTTTGAAGACTCTATCAACCAGACTTAAACAACCAACTGTATTAACCGAGGAAGAAAGTCATAGATTTTCCAGTTTGAACAAAGGTAAGAGAAGGGAGAGGTTTAGAAATGTAGCAGGAGTTTAGCACACTACTTTTTGTATTCTCTGTTCATCAGTTATTTCAGCCTCAAATAATAGCTATCTTCTGGAACATCTTGCTATCTGCCCTTTATCGTCATCATATATAATATGCATAATCATGCAAGCTGGTGCAAAGAAAAAACTGGTAAGTGACTGACTGACTGAATACATTCACTTAGAAGATGGTCTCTTATGCAGGGAAGATATATAGGCTCTCTGAGGGTTAGAACTTTATCTAAATTTCGCCCACCTCAGTAGTCTTGCCTCTAACACAGTGGCGGGTACACAGGAGGCTTGCAAGAAACATTTTTGTGTGGAATATGTTAATGATCCATGTGGAGAAAGTAGGTATTTAAAATGTTATTCCTGGGGCGCCTGGGTGGCTTAGTCGGTTAAGCGTCCGACTTTCGCTTGGGTCATGATCTCGCGGTTCGTGGCTTCGAGCCCCGCGTCGGGCTCTGTGCTGACTGCCAGCTCAGAGCCTGGAGCCTGTTTCAGTCTGTGACTCCCTCTCTCTCTGACCCTCCCCTGCTCACGCTCTCTCTCTCTCTTAGAAATAAAAAAAAAAAACATTAAAAATAATAAAATAAAATAAAATAAAATGTTATTCCTAATGAACATAAGGAATCTAAGTTCCTTTCTACACCCTACATATTTGGATTTTAAGACCCAAAATCAAACCGCAACGGATTTAGCTTACTTAAACCAGTTAATTTATTTTTCCAAATGAAGTAGAATCAGAGAGACCAGAGAAATCAAGAGTCTACTTTAAAAGACAGTTGCTGATTATCCCATTCATCGTCCCAAGTATGTCAAAGCCAGATGTCCTATAGATGTAGGTACAGGTCCCAGGCTGCAGCACCCATCACTGAGTCACAGGGTGTTTTGTCTCTAAGAAAAGCCCCTCACATACTCTTCCTGGCTTGGACCTCACTGGCTTATCCTCAAAGTTCTCTCACGATTCCTGCGGGGCGTATGTACCGGTTCACTGGTACTCCATGCCACCCATACATTAGTGGTGACTCCCCACGGTTGCTCTCAGCTGACAAGGTGCTCTGTCTCAAGGGAGCCTGAGGACGGTGTCAGGTCAAATCTCCTTTAGACTCTGCAGGGCTGATCCAAACCCAGCTGGGAATGGAACAGGTGTTTGCCATGTAAGTGTAAAGCTGACTTTGCCTTTTTTGCTTAAACATTAATTTACCTAAAACAGCCAAATAGTATTATATCGTCAGAGCTTTTTGAATTACAAGTGACAAAATCCAACTCAAGCTGACTTCACGAAGGATAGATGAGGAGGGGAATATGCACCTCAGGCACAGCTGGATCCACGGGCTCCAACAGTCAGGCTAATGTCCTATTTCTTTCTCCATTTCTGGGCGCTGCTTACTTCTCTGCCGTCTTCATTTTCCCTGACACTCAGGTCACGTGGCACTTCCCAACCCCTCACCCAGAAACTACATTTACAGCCAACCAGCTTAGCAACCTCCAGGAAAGGTGGGTTTCCCTCCGGATCCCAACACCATCTCTCATTGGTCTAATCTGTGTCACATGACTCTTCTCTGATGGGCCATGTGTGGGTAACATACCTTGAATGAGAGGGTGGAGTCATGTGACCTGGAAGGAGAATATAGTTGAGTCTTTAAGAGAGAATCAGATGTTCTTACCCAGTGAAGGAGGAATCCATGCTGGACAGGCCAAAGCTCTGAGCATCTGGACTAGATGCCCTATCGCTGGACGTAATCCTTTGTCTCCTTTCTTTAGTGTTGAGCCTGCTTTTTCCACTTGCTCTGTCTCCCACATATCTTATTGTGTAGCATTAATAAGCATTACATTCCTCATCATTATTGCATGTGCCTGGATATCTTGCTTCGTTGTGAGCTCTTCAGAGCAGGGACCACGACTCATTCATTTCTGTACATCCAATGTTTAGCATAATTCCTGGCACGCGGTAGTTATCGAGGAAGTTCGCCAAAAAAGGAAGAGCAAGATGAACCACCTGGGAATCAAACCCCTGGATGGATGACACTGTTCAAAGATACAGACATTGTTTTGCGGCCTGAGCAAAAACTCTCTGTCACAGCCATGACCTTTGGAAGCAGACTAAAGAATGTACCATTATGAGGTTGTTCAGAAGCAATCTAATTTTGAAAACTTCATTGGGTCTAAGGCAACATGCAGTGATTACAATTTTGATTTAAATATGGGTGTGTGATATCCTGTAGGCTAATCTCTGTAGACAAAGAAGAGAGAGCAGATATAATCTTTTCTCACTGTTCTTCTGGGAGAATGGTCTCAGCACCTTTTTGGCCTCATTTCCTTCCCTATCCCTGGCTTTCATCCTTCCCTCCTTCCTCTTCCCCCTCTTCTCTCCTTCCATCCCTCTCCTCTGCTTCCCTTCCTCCTTGCCTCTTCTTTTTCCAGCTCTACCCTCCTCTTTTGCCCTTAGGAATCAGGGCTTGAGTTTAAATCTTGGTTGTGCGTCCCAGGGCAAGTTATGTCACCTCTGCAAGCTTACTTCCCCATCTGTGACCTCAGGACAGCAGCCCTTACTATTATCCAGCTCAGCTACGATGATATCAGGTATTGTAAAATGCTCAGCACCAACTAGAGTGACTGCTTCAGGAGAGAAATGGAGGCAGATTCCGTATCTGTGGGGTAGTCAAGACTGTGGAAAAGAGACTTTTGGCTACAAGTTCACCCAGTTTCAAACCAGCCTCCTCAGACAAGGCCAATCTGCCTGTTCTCTGAGCTTCCTATCAGATGACAATGTTTGGGAGTCCCAGCAATAACATGGCTACAGAGTGTCTCTGAATGGTGACCCACTGGATCAGAATCAACTGCTCCTGCTGGACCCCTTTGGGACTTCCAGAGTGGCCAGCTAGCACAAAAAAGGATTTCTAATGCTGAACTTGGTGTTTATGCCCTTTAAACCCTGTTCCAAACACGCTAAGAAGCCACAGGCCCAATGACATCACCTAAATAGCAGTAACATCCAGGATATGTTTCCAAACACATTTTGGGGGCTTCCATCTTAGCCATTCACTTGAGCCTTTTTTCTAGAACCTGTTAAGGTCTAGCACTTAGTAAGTGCTCAATAATTATCTGTTGGCTGAATTGGACAAACCAACATAATATGGCACATACAATACCAATTTGATATAAATGAACGGGTATGCCATAAATGCTTATTAAATGAATAATTGATGACCCACAGTAGACAATCCATGCATATGTTTGAATGAAAAAACAATAGAGTGAATGAATGATTGAACGAATACCTTATCAGTCATGCCCATGGCTCTTACTTTTCATACATGTTAAACTGCTCTTTTTTTAAAATAAATCAATAACACATTTTTATTTTTTAATTAAAAAAATTTTTTTCTCCCCTCATAGTTTATTGTCAAGTTGATTTCCATATAACACCCAGTGCTCATCCCAACAAGTGCCCTCCTCCATGCCCATCACCCTCCTTTCCCTCTTCCCCATCCCCATCAGCCCTCAGTTTGTTCTCAGCATTCAAGAGTCTCTCATGGTTTGCCTCCCTCCCTCTCCACCACTATTATTCCCCTTCTCCTCCCCCATGGTCCTCCGTTAAGTTTCTCCTAATCCTCCTATACGTGAAAACATATGGTATCTGTCCTTCTCTGCCTGACTTATTTCGTGCAGCATAACACCCTCAAGGTCCATCCATGTTGCTACACATGGCCAGATTTCATTCTTTCTCATTGCCATGTAGTATTCCATGGTATAGATGAACCACATCTTCTTGATCCATTCATCAGTTGATGGATACTTAGGCTCTTTCCATGATTTGGCTATTGTTCAAAGCGCTGCTATGAACATTGGGGTCCATGTGCCCCTATGCATCAGCACTCCTGTATCCCTTGGGTAAATTCCTAGCAAACTGCTCTCTGATTTATTTTCTGTAGCTGTAATTTATCCTGACAAACTGACCCTAAATATGATTTTTTTATTTTCTGTTGTTGAATTTCAAAATAGATACTGCTATCAATATGGATTGAATTCTGTTTTCAAATAGCAAAGAAATGTTTTCAAACATCCTTGAATTGAACACGCAGAGCCAGGGAGGGATGGTGCTTACGCACCCACTAATCTCTGTTATGACATATCTACATGACTGAGAGGATCTCGCTCCCGAGCTGAGAAGAACAGCGTTGTCCATGAGCAGCACGTGAGTGGAGCCATCCTGTTCCTGTATATACTCAGTAGATATATGTACAGACTGGAATAGGTAAATTTAATCCTTTGCCATTATTCATTTCATGTCCCTGAATTCTGTGGTATTTCCAAGGAGTGACTGCTTTTCTTCTGGGTTAAGTAGAAATCTTTGCTTAAGTCAAAACCACTTACTTTAAATACATTCAGCAACATTGGGATCTTTTATGCTCTGGGAGTGTTTCTCATGTTTTTCAAAGTCAATGAATTGTCACTTGACCTTAATGGACACTTATAGATCACCGAATTAAGGATTAAACTGAGTAAAGAAGCTTTTATCTGAAATTCACTGATTTATTGAGACAGATTTGGGAAGTCATAACAGTGTCACTTTATTAAGCATTGAAGATTATAACAGCAAAGTATACAAAATTAAAAGGACTTGGGATTTAATTCAGCTATTTAGAATTATTTGCAGTCTCTTTTAAGGAGGTTGAGAATATTTGCACAGAAGAAAAAAATCATATTAGAGTCACTTCAGTTAAAATTCAGTAAGATGTGAAAGTGCTATGATCAGTCAGAACATTCTTGAAAAGTAAAAAAAAAAAAAGCCCTCAGCTTCCTAGATGGTTTGTGCACAGCTTGATGTCAGGAAGACCAAGTAATTGACCAATTGTTGAAACTCTTGTCTTTTTTATTTAGCTATGTATCTCTTGCTTAAAAATGTTCTCCATCACTGGTTTTATATCAAAAATTGTTACATAGCTGAAATTAACAAAGAGACATGCTCATATTCATTTTTTTAATGTTTTTTTATTTGGGGGGGGGTCACAAGTAGGGGAGGGACAGAGAGAGAGAAAGGGAGACACAGAATCTGAAGCAGGCTCCAGGCTCTGAGCTGTCAGCACAGAGCCCAATGCAGGGCTTGAATTCATGAACCACAAGATCATAACCTCAGCTGGAGTTAAACCCTTAACTGACTTGAGCTACCCAGGCGTTCCCTGGATGTTCATATTCTTAAGTAGTTTTGAGATGCCCCAATGTACTTTTCTTTTCTGGGAAAAATCTATGTTTACACTCATCCAAATGTGTCCTACTAGCAGGTGGTCATGAAAGGAAGACTCTTCATTGCTTCCTATCTAGAAAGGATAGGTTTGATCTATATTAGAATCTAGTTAGAACCAAATATGCTCATTATCTAGATGCTGTCTAATGAGATTTTATTTTTTTGCCAGTTTCACTGCATGCCTAAGTCTGAGAAGTTTGAAAAATATTATACTTTCCTAGATTCTTCTTCCAGAGAAAGGAACTTGGCTGAAGAGCTTACAAACATGCTATTATATACCCAGGAGAGTGGCTGGGTAATGGGTTGTTTGGGAGCAAAAGTAATAATGAAACTACTAAATCAGATTTCCAAATCCCAACACACAGATTTAGGCATGCAATATTGAAAATTGTGGACAATAAATAAATAAAATAAGACAAAATAAAAATCCCAGCATTTTCTCCTATCTCTCAGATGAGAAAGTCAACTTCTTTCATGTTAGTCAATGGACTTGTGTCCCCCTAGAAACGGTCAATGGGCGTTCTAAACCCAGTATCTAGATGCCCACTGGCCCACGTAGAACATGGGATACATAACGAAGTTGAGCATCTCAGCTGTCTTTTATGAGAAAATGCCAGTGAAGAGAAAACTTTTCAGAAGAAACAGTATGACAAGAAGGGAGAGTAATAGAATACTGTCTTTCTTCAGAGGAAAACTATTTCTCTTATCAGACTCCTTCCACTTAAGGTAAGCCTTATGTGGGAGAGGCCAGAGGAAAAAGTGTGGGCACATTTAGGGAATCAGGGAGACACCTTTTAAAAAATAGTTTTCCTTTCTTTATAGGTAGATAAATTATGGTGGTTAAGCCCTCGCTATTTAGAGTCAGATTACCAGGGTTCAAGCTCTTGCTTCCCAGTTTTAGGGCTATGGGTATGATTATTCATTCATTCATTCATTCATTCACTCTGAGCAATTTCTCTGTGCAAGTTGTGCCAGTTGGAACAAGACAGTTGTGATCCCTGCTCTCCTGGAGCTGATGTTCTAGCAAGGGGAAACAGAAAATAAATATAAACATGCATGCAAACGAAATCAGGTCATTTTAGGTCAGGATGAAAGAAGCAAATCATACAGAGGCTCATCGGCAGAGGGAGCAGGGGCTATATTAAGTGAATGTGTGCACCAAGGTGGTGACCTGAATAGAGTGAAGTACCCAGATCGGAGGAACAGCTTTTCAGGCAGAGGGAACAGCAAATGCAAAAGATGCATTCTGATGAGCCTTGCAGGCAGGCGGGGACTGGTTTTGACTTTATCTGATAACCTAGGGAGTCCTTGAAGGACTTTAAACAGGGGAATAATATATTCTGAGCTGCACTACTGGTAAGAGAGACCTCATGTCCTCCTCCGTGGCCTCAGGGATAACACAGGAGGACCAGACGAAACTCGTTCCAGATAGCGGGGAATTCACGGGACACTGCTCCACGTGAGGTCAGAATTCAAGGTGGATTGCCCAGCGTGGACGTTGTGGGTCCTTACGGTAGTGGTGGGATGAGGGTGGGAAGTCATGTCGTCACAGAAAGCCAAGTAATGAAGAAAGGATGCATCTTCCACAGCTCCGTCAAATGGACTTCCATCAGGCTGGCTAATGGGGCTGAGTCTGCTGGTATCCATGTTTAGTGCTTAGTGGAGTGAATCAGAAGCTTTCAGAAAAGACTTTTTCCACTTAGAGTAAGCTTGATGTGGGAAGAGCCCAAGGAGAAGGTGTGGGCACACTTGGGGAACCAGGAAGACACCTTTTAAAAGCGAGTTTTGTCTTTATCTATAGGTAGATGAAGTGTGGTCCTTAAGCCTCTGTTACTTAGAGTCCGATTACCAGGGTTCATACACTGGGCTTTGGACACTAAAAGAGCTCGAGTTTATAGAAATTGTGACCTCTTTAAACCTTTCCTTTTCTCCATATCATGCAGATAATAATAGGATTTACCTCATGAAGTAATAAGGATGAAACATATCAATGAATATAAAGAGTTCAAACAGGCCGGCATCTGGCACATAGTAAGGGCTCAAACAGTGTCACCAGCAATTGTTACTATTATTCATTAGTCATTATTATCTTATCAGCCTCCTACTTATTGGATTCTATCATGCAGACACTGCAGATAATCGTATAACTGGCTCTCACATTTTTCTTCTTTTCCTGGACCCCTCCCCGACCCCTCCTCAGGCAACTTTTTTGTCTCCAGATTTTACCCAGGGGCCCGGCACAGACATTCCTAGTGTTGAAATAATCACAACAGCTATCGCCATAGGCCTTTGGAACATCAATTGTTAGAACATCCCTAATATATTCCATTTTTCAGGGGAGGAAATTGAGGCTCAGAAGGAGAAGTGACCACTCAGTCAGCAAGAGGCAGAGCTGGGATTTAGACTTAGATTTGTTTGACCCTGATGCCCCTTAAAACTTAAAACTTAAAAAAAAAAAAAAAGCCAAAAGCATCCATTCAGAACCCCCTCCCCCCAAGGCACACCATTGATGATAAAAATAAACAGGGCTCTCAGTGAGAGGAACACAGTACAAGGAGAGCTTGAGTCAGCCCGGTGTCCACAACTGTCCTCCAACCTCAAGGCAGTCCCTGTCCTCTGCAGCCCAGGGGCTGGTGGCATCACAATGCGATGGTATTGCTTTGACTGTGGCCATGTGGTGGTGAGGAAGCCCCGACCCCCTTCCGGCCTCTTTGTTCTGTTTAGCGCTCCATCTGTGGGCCCCTCACAGGCAGCCTGGCTGGTCTTGACTCTGAGGCGAAGGAGTAAACATCTTGGGGTGCTTTATTAGTTTATTTCAGAAGATGGAGCCTGTTTGTCCCTGGGGCCCACCCCTCTTTTATGGCCTCCAGCCCTTCTTAACAAATTCTAGTGACTGGAGAGAAAACCCCTTTCTACAGTGGATCATTAAAACACCACCATAAACCCAGGGCCATAAAATATTATTTGCTGGGCATAAAAGGGGGGTAGATTTTCCCAGAATGACAACCCAGGCACTGCTTTCTCCCACTCTGGGAAAGGCGGCACAGGGGATGCGATCGTTCATAAATTCCTTATCTTGCGCTTCCTCTTGGTGAAATAACCCTGTTGGGAGAGCAGCCAAAAATATTGATTTATTTGTTCCACAGACTCAAAAGCACTTTTAATGAGTGGAGCACGGCGATGCCTTGCCTGTGTGCCTGCAGATGACTCAATCGGAGTACACACACCCAAATGCACAGGGGGTTCGCGAGGGGAAACGGGGAGTTCCACAAGCTGGAGGTGGATCCGACAAGAACCTTAGAAGGTGGGGACGGAGAGGCCTCGGTTTCCCTTCTTCGTCTGCTCACCCCCTAGGCAAGGCCACCAACACCGGGAAATGGACTGGCTCTTACAACCGAGCCTCGTTTTCCAGAGAAGCACCCTCTGGACTGAAGGCTTAAAATGATTTTCCAGTTGGTTCTCCTTGACATCGTTCTCTGGAAATAACCCTTTCATCCATTCATGCACTCATTTGATCATTCAACAAATAGTTTTGGGCACCTACTAGGTGCCGGGTACTGTTCTAAGCACGGGTGTTATAGGCATGGAAGATACTGTCACAGAGCTTCCTGCATCCCTGCAGGGCGTACTCTCAGCACACCCATCATTTCGATCTTCAGATGAAACTCACAATCCTGTATCTGAAGTCCTGGGGTAAGATTGGCATGTCAGAAAATTTTGGAATTCTTTTGGAATGATAAAATGGGGGCACATAATTATTTAGTTTGCAGAAGGCTTCAGTGAGGTCTGGGGAAGTACCCAATAACTCAATGCTGTTTCTATTTCTTCAGTGAAAAGTGTGGCCATTCACTGTAACTGGAATAAATCAAGACTATAAATGGTCTTGTCACATGAGGTCCAGTTCTGCCACCAAAGGAGTCTGAAAACTTTTGTTTTCAGAGCTGCTTTCTGAAGAGCAGGTATAGAGTGCCTGGTAAGTGACCCATGCTGAGTACTCCATGACCCTCACTGTTCATTCTTGCCACGTCCCTGATTTCCAAGGTCATCCATTTCCTTTTCACTGCACCCCTGCCACAGGTCCTTATACTTCTCTGTGTTTTGTGTGTTTGTCTGTATATATGTGTCTTGAAGAGGATTTTAAGGCATGGAGAGGGACAATGGCTTGTCAGAGATTTGACAGCTAGAAAGTGGCCTAGGAGGGTAGGAACTTCAGTCTATAGTCAACCACTGTCTAACACTACTGACCTCTAGATGAAAGACAGCAAAGCAGGCAATAAAACTATTGGGGCTGTGTCTACACAAGCAAAGGCAACTGGAGAAAAGCAGGCAATGATCTAGATAATTCAGAATATAGCAAATTTTAGACAAAGGTTTGTGTTGGAGAGCCAGTGTTTCTGGACAGGCTGTAGGGGTAGAACAAGTTAGTAGCCTTTCTCTTGTAGCAATAAGCTCATCTATGTGGACTCAGGGACACTCGGGCATGGAGTGGCTTCAGCACCCTGGGAAAGCTCCGTTCTTCAACAAACCACTTCCTGCCGCTTCCCAGTGCCTCCACGTGTGAACTGGTCACTGAACCGGTGCCTCTGCGCATCATGAGTGCTCCTTTGGCCAGGAGACTCCCAGGCTGCAGGTATAGGTTAAAACTGCGAAGGGAGAGAGGAGAATGGGGAGGGAAGCTGCCCAGGGGAGGTTTCCCAGGCACAGACCCCTCATGTTTAGACCCTCCCCTGGGACTGACACATCTCGGAATAGATGGAAAACTGGAAAACACCCATAGGTCATTGTTATTTGGTCAAGACCTAAAGAAGGTGAGGGGACAGGGGACTTAGGAGATGAATGGGAGAGGTCTCAATAGGAGCTTTGATGACCTTGGGCTCCCCTTCCTCAAGGCTTCCTGCACCCTTGGCTAAAGAAAGCAAGGCCAGAGGGGGAAGGGGCATCTCTTGCAGTTTCTGGGAAGCCTACACTGCCATTTTGGTGCCTACCAGGAGGCCAGGGCTGAGAAGGAGTCCCATTAGCTGAGAGGAGTAAGGTTCAGTAAGGGACTGGGAAGCGTGGGACAGCATCTCTGGACCCTCTCCCAGAGCAACCTGGGGTGGTCAGCCAAGGGTGGGGATGGAAGGAACAAAACAACACAGCCACCACCCAGACGGACCCAGGCTATGAAGTTTTTGCCTTAAGGTCAAGTGCATGCTGTTGGATGTCAGAAATCGAATCCGTGTGTGTGTGTGTGTGTGTGTGTGTGTGTGGTGTATCTTCCACTTCCTCGGGTGTCTAGAGGATGAGGAAGACTCCGAATAAGAATTGGGCTGGTGCCCCTGGCATGCTGGACGTGGGGGGACACACATCCACCAACCGTATCCTGTATTCCGGGCGGGACACCCACAGGTGTCTGCAAGGGTCTAAGAGCTCCAATGCTTGGAACTCGGTTTTGCGGAACTTCGCCGGTTTCTCTGAGGGCACCCACCTAGAGTCACCAGGCAGCACTACACTTCGCGTCTGGGTGCCCTGGGTCTCAGCCAGAGGCTCAATCGCACACCCCAGTGCCCAAATCTCCTGCACTGGAGCGGTGCATGATGTGCGCGTCGAACCTAGTCTCCAGCCCCGGGGGCTTAGCGACCCTCCCCCAGGGATAAGAACGAGGAGGGGGTCCTCCCCGAGGGTCCGTGCCGGGGCAGCAGGGCCCCTGCAGCCCCAGTGGGAGCCGCGTGGGACCGGCGAGCCCAGGGTTCCAGACCGGGAAGTTGGGGTTCAGCCTCCTGAGGGTGGGCGGCTGTGGAAGAGCGCAGACGGCCGGGAGGCAGGCAGGCAGCGGCTGCGGAATGGACCTCTCTCTTTCGGCAGATGCCTGGGGGATGGGGAGCCCATAGAAGGGGGCTCGAGCAGGGAGCGTATTCCGCCCCCCCTGCACCCCAGCCATGGTACGGCTTTAAAATCCTGCGGAGTTTGTCATAGGCCGGCCTCACCACGCATGCGCAAAGGCGAAGTTGAGTTTTTTTCCCCCTTTCTTTTCTCCCCCCTTCCCTCTCTCTTCCAGCCTCCTTTGCTTCTGCAACTTGAAAAAATTTTTTCCTCCCCCNGGGCCCCGGCGCCAAACGAGGAGGTGGGCAGCCGCGCCGGCCATGGACCGCCAGAACTGAGCAGCCGCGTCGGAGCCCCTGGCCCTCGCCCCTCCCTAGCCCCACGCTCGCGGTGCCCTCGCCCCTCTTCGCCCTTCGCCCAGGAAAGGCGGGGAGAAGACGGGGATTAACCCGAAGAGAGAAAAGGGAGTGGGAAGGGGGGGGAGCCAGCGTCTCCCCTGCGGCGATCGCCCATCGCCCCCCCACCCCGATTCCATCGCGCGCAGAACTTTCGGGGGACAACTTTTACCCATTTTGCGCCCCCTTTTTGCCACACCGTAAAATGAAAGGACAAAAGTTGGCTCTGACTCTTGCAGCTCCGATGGCGACTTGTGCATTTTCAGCGGCATCTCCCGGAGAAAAAGCCCTGCGCGCCTGATTGTTCT
>NW_027532166.1:3185436-3185945 GCF_008692635.1 Crocuta crocuta
GATGCAGTTTTGGGGGGGTGGGTGGGGGGGCTCTGTGTGGGTGTGTGTCTGTGTGTGTACACAGACGTCCACACACTCCCTCGCAGCCGCAGGATCAGCGCCTGGAAGCAGACGTTTCGGCCACAGACTTGGAGAGGAGGAGCTGGAGATCGGGAGGCGTGAGCCGCCGGGAGTTTGCAGAATCCGTGGTGTGAACGAACTGGGGGCACCTGGGCGCGCGGATCGCCCCCGCCCCCGCCTCGGGCTAGAGTTGAGTAGTGGGGGCATTTTTTTCACTCTCTTGTGAAGAATTTTTTTTTTTTTATTATTTGTTGTAAAGTCTTTTGCACAATCACGCCCACATTTGGGGTTGGAAAGCCCTAATTACCGCCGTCGCTGATGGACGTTGGAGAGGGAGCGCCTCGCCGCGGAACAGTCGCCTGCACGCCCTCGCCGGACCCGCGGCTCCCTTGTTGCGCGCCGGCCCGGCTTTGCCTTTGCTGCCGACCGACAGGCTTCGGCGCCCCCTC
>NW_027532166.1:3186062-3358289 GCF_008692635.1 Crocuta crocuta
CCCTGGCCCCCAGACTTGGGCGCCAGTGACTGCTTTGCCTGTGATTTCCTGCGCCTGCCGGACGCGCCCAGGAGGAGTCCGAAGCTCTGCGCCGGATCGTCCCCCCAGGCTTAACCCGGCGGCTCTGCTCGGATTCCTCGGCTGCCCTCGCTCTAGTGGCGACTTCCTCCCCGCAGCCGCGTCCCCTCCCCCTCGCCATGAAGGTAGGTGTTCTGTGCGCTGCCAACGCTCGCCACTTTTTTTTCTTTACTTTTTTTCTTTTGGAAGTTAACTGACTCAGCCCCCACCCCCCACCTCTTCCCTATCCCTCCATTTCTCCTACTGCCCCCAGAAGCTGAAGCTCCTGCGTAGCTGGCAGGGACCTCTACCCCTTTGCCCACGGCCGAACCCCTTCGCGCACTGCCGGTCTCCCCGGAGACTTCTTGTCCCACCAAAAGTTCTGCAAACCTTTTAGACTTTGGGGGGGAAAGGAAGGATGAGCCAGGGCAGAAAAAAAGCGGTTCACGGATGACTTTCCTTTTGCCCTGAGAAACACCAGTGTGAGTTATTATGTATATTTCAGTAACAGGATAATGATTCAATTCAACAAATATTTACGAAGCGCCCACTGCGCGGGCACCGAGAGGGTGTGTGGCCGGGGCTCGGAAAGGGGAGGAGGACTCCTTGGTTGGGAGACCGGGCTGCAGGACTAGGAGCCGACACCCCAGAGCAGTGCACCGCCCCCTCTTCTCTTGGCCTCTGCTGCCGGAGGCCAGGTTGCAGGCTCGTCGCGCCCGGCCGAGGGAATCCTAGAGCTGCAGGCCTGTTCCTTTAAGAATGCCGGGTGGGGGGCCAGCGCGCACCCCGGCGCGGGAGCCGGGTTGCGTTATTAGCATTATTAGCCGCCACTGGGTGAGCTCAAGCACTTTGCCGCGGTGATGGGGGCGGGGAGTGCTGGCAGTGGTGGCTTTAATCCTGTCCGCTGGGAGAGCGCACCCCGGCCCCCTGCGCGGAATCTGCCTTGTCCTTTGGAAACATTTGGGCCTCCGCATTGGGAGAGCGGGCGGGAGGCAGTTTGTGAACTCTTGTTTGTTTTAATTGTCAGTTGTATGTTAAAGCCGAGTCACACACTCCGAGGGTCACCGGGAGTTCACTTTTGCGAAAAGTTAACATTTCTTCCTGCAATATAACTTGTTATTTTCCAAACAACTTCTCCTCTGCCCTCCAAGCGTCGATCCTTAGTTCCACTCTTCTTGATCTCTATGTTACTTTTCTAGAAAATAAGGATGGAATTAGAAGTAAGATGTTTCCTAAATCAAACAAATCCCCCCTCCACTCCCCACCAAAAAAAAAAAGTTTAAAAAGAACCCGAAACCTGGAGACCCCGCGGCCTTGTTTTACTTTCCAATTCCAGTTTGGCATCGGGGCCCCCTTCTCCCCTCGCGTCTTTAAATGGACAATTCGCTGTTTTGGAAGTCACTTGGAGCCTGGGTTGGGAGCGCACCTCCACAGCCCCTGCCCTCCCGCCAATATTCAGGCTGCTCCAGCCTGATCTGGAGATTTCGTTTCTAGAAAGCCTCTGCCAGGGGAGTTACGAGTGGGCAACGCTGAGTGCGCGGAAGCGATGGAGAGGCCGCGGAAATTCTGTCCGAGTGCGTAGATGTGTGCCCTGCGTGTGGGGGGTGGAGGAGTAAAGGGTCAGTTGTTCTCGGGTCTTGGGCTTACTAGCCTTCGTCCCGCCCGGCCCCACAAAGGAGGACCCTCCCCAGGAGGACTGGCCCGGGAGTCCCAAGTCTTTCCCTCCTCTCACCGGAGCGCCTCGGTGCACAAGGGGTTAGCACCGCGCGCGCTGAGCTCTGCTCGTCCCGCTGCCTTTTCATCCTCGCGGTGCGGTGCCGGCTGCCCCCTGTTGGCCGCCTTGAGGTAGGACACCTGGGAGTCTGTTCCTTGGGGCCGACCCGCAGCCGCTCTCCTCTCCCTCCCACCTCTGGCTCCGTTCGTCCTTCCCGACCACCAGCTTCTCTCCTCGGAGGGCCCATCCGAGGCACCCAGAGGACAAGTTTGCAATGAGCGGCCGCCTCCGTGAGGAAGGGGCCAGAGATCCCGATCCAGCAAACTGGGCTGGGGCGTGTGGAGGAAGGGTTTACCTCCAACCAGGACGTAACAACCGGAGCGTCGCCCTAGGAGGCCTAGGGTCCGGATTTGGCGCTCTCACCCGTGCTGTCTGTGGGAGGCGACAAGTGTTGCTTTCCCTTTCTCGGGGCCTCAATTTTCTCTTCTATAAAAAGTGGAGTTGAAACAGCTTCTGAAGGATAGGGTTGAACTGATCTTTAAGTTTCTTTCTCCTTCCACTGATCACTATGTTCTTCCTCTGGATAGAGTTGAGAACCTGTGTCTGAAGGTGGAAGTGATACGTGTGTGCGAGAGGAAGAAAGAGAGAGGCTTGGCGTCTGAAGAGACTTGTCCTGGGGATGGAGATGGGGAGACAGGGAGACAGCTGGGCTTGGCCAGGGTTCTGCCTTTGGAGAGTCCGTGTTACAGGACCAGCGGTTCAGCCCTGAGCCTGGGCAATCCTTGCGCTGATTTGGGCGCAAGGAGCTCCCTCCACCTTCTCTGTCCGGCTTCCCTACACCCCTCCCCCTACACACACACCACACGCTTGCAGCGCTGTGGACACCATATGGCAGCGGCGAGGGGCGGCCTGGACACCCCCTCCCCTCGCCCAGCCACCGAAGCAGACCTCCAGTCCGCTCGGCTTGCTTTAAATCCTTACGCTCCGCTTCTCCCCGCATTTCCTGGGGCAGGGCGTCCCAACGTTGTGGTTGCAGCCCCTTTATCTTACGCACTTTTCCCTGTTTCTCTCCTTCAAGGAGAGATCACAGTGGGGAAGACAACGTTTATTTCCCACCAAGAGCTGAGATTCTTGGAGTTTCCTATCCTTTTAGCCACCTTGAGCTCGGTTCAAACATTTCTGACTCCTCGCTGGTCTTTACCCATCATTGCTATTCTCGAAGACTTGGGGGAGGGGGGACTCTGGGCGCAAAAAGCCTGGTGTAAGGGGATGTCCAGACCGAGTGAGGGTGACCAAGGTGACCGAGGGACCAGGGGTGGAGAATCTTCTCCCTGCCTTTGCGGAATTTCTCTCTAGGGGCGGTGGGATGGAGGATTTGGGTGCTGCGCCTCCTTAGGACGCTTTCTTTGGCCCGGGAACCTCTTCTAACCAGAGTGATGTTTTNGATTAAGAAGGTTTAGGCACACCTTCAATGCAAATGCAAGGGCTTTGGAGGAGATACCGAGTTGAGCTGCGCTGGCTTTGGAAACAAGGGCACACGAACGCCCTACCCCCCACTTCACCCCTCCCTTGCGCTAGAACCTCTCAAGTGCCCCAAGTCCCCCTCCCTATCACATGCTAGGAACACATTCTGAGGATCCCTACATAAGTGGGTTTCCCGGAGCCCTGAAAGTGTCCGAAAACATTCAGTCCCTTCTTTGGTAAACTCAGCCTTCTGCCCAGAACTTTTGTTTTAGCCCCGGTGTGACAGTCTCCGGAGAGGTCTCGTTTTGTACGGTCTTTTCGGATCAGATCTCTTGGTAAACAGGCGGGAGTGTTTACCCTACAGAGTCAATGTATTTATTAGTTCGCTGTGGGTTCTTTCAGCCCTTCAAACTTGTGGGGCCTTTTTTGGGGGTTGGAGTGGGAAGAAGGCCAAGGTGTTTCCGGGCAAGCGCGCGGGGTTAAGTGGAGACGAGACTCGAAGGGCTCTCCTGCCCATCCCCTTTGGGACACTTCTGACCCATCTATCCCCAGTCTGGAGCTGGGGAGACCGAGTCTCGGAGATCCAGTGGCCCACTCCTAGTTGGGAACGGGCGGACTCGCCCCGGGATCTTCCGGCCCAAAGTCGGTTCGGTTTGTGTGGCTTCGCCTCTAACAAAGAGATCTGCTGTAATCCGCCGAATCTGTTATCAATTTCTCCGCTGCCCGCGCCCTGCCCCGCGCGCCCCGCCCGTCGGGAAGCTCAGAAAGTGCGCGCGGCCAGCAGCCCTCTCCGCCGGCGTCTCGGAAGCACGCCGGTGCGTGTGTGTCTGTGCATGTGTTTGCGTGTGTGAATGTGTATGAGTGTGTTGCGTGTGCGCGCGCGCGCGCGCGGCCTTGGCCACCGAGGGGAGAGAGTCGATTTTGCAGTCTGGGCCGCGCGCGAAGGCAGACCTCGCAGCCCACCCCCTCCCCTGGAGGAAACTTGACACTTCGGACGGGGGTGGGGAGGGAGACCGAGCCTTTTCTTTCCTAGGCTGGGGAAACCCCAGGTTCTACTCTCCGGGTTGCGCCTCTCGCTTTTCGGCATTTGGAGAACGAGTGGGCCAAGGGCTCAGAGCCCTGGTTAGCGGGCGCTGGGGACCACATAAGCATTTTCTCTCGGAGAAGCCCCGAGCTGTCCTGGTCGAAAGGACGGCGGGCTGGGAAAAACCTTGGCACGCTCCTGGGCTCCTACGCGTTTCTAAGGCTGCCTCGGTCCTCTCTGCCCCTTTGACGGCGCACGTTCCAGGCCCTTCTGTCGCCTGAAGGAGGCTCACCGTTCCTTTCCCGAGGAAAGGGCTCCCTGGGGGCTGCGGGCGGTGCAGCGGGTTACCCTTATCAGAAATGTAAAAGGGGATTTTGGAAACCCGCTCCTCCCACCGGCACCCGCCACTGTCTCGCGCCGCCGCCGCCTACAGGTGGAGAAGTCACCGGTGGGGAGGAACGGCAGCGAAAGCTTCCAAGGCCTCCCCCTGACCCCGAAATTCTTCTCGACGGGAACCTTCATCGCCTGGGCCCTCCGTGCCCTGCAGTCCAGCGGCTCAGCCGCCGCGGAAGCCGGCGCGTCTCTGGCCCGGCCGAGGGCTCGCTCGAACCGGCGCTGGCCTCGCCCTGCACCCACACCCTTCGGGGCTTCCCGAACCGAGTCTGAATTGGGCTGGAGGGTGGGGTGGGGGTATTCTAAGGCCAGGCTCACTGTGCCGCGATGGCGAAGTGGCCGACACCACCAGACCAGAACCAAAGCAAACTGGAGTCGCCCTTGGCTTCCTTTCCTCTTTCTCCGTGGCAGCTGTCAGGAGTGGGGACAGAAGGGAGGCGGGAGGGAGAGCGAAATGAAAAAATCAGAATTTGTGGGAAGGCAGGGAAGAGATCCCCTCCCACAACAGTGGGACCCGGACCCCCTTGTTTCCTCGAGGGTGCTGTCCCTTCCCTGGAGTACGCTGAGTCCGAGGAGGAGCCCGCAGGCAAGGGAGGGGGCACCGTTTTCGGTTTTCTTGGTTGAGAAAGCCGATCTCTCTCTCTCTCCGTTTTCCCTCTTGCCCCCCATCTCCCCCCCCCCACTCCATTCTGGCTGAAGAGTATCCTAAGGAAACCCANGCGCTCCACTCGCCTCCGCGCTCCTCTCGCCCATGGAATTAATTCCGGCTCCACTTGTTGCTCAGCCCAGGTTGGGGAGCGGACGAGGGTGGCGGCGGGTTCCCGAGTGAATTCCTTCCGAGGAGGGACCCAGCGCAGCGCGGACTAGAGGGGAGCGAGGGGGTGCGGGAAGAGAACGAGCAGGAAAGAGGCAGCGCTTGGCACCGGGGCTTTGACCCAACAGCATTGAGACATGTTTGTAATCGCTGGCGTGCCCCGCGCGCAGGATCCCAGCGAAATCAGATTTCCTGGTGAGGTTGCGTGGGTGGATTAATTTGGAAAAAGAAACTGCCTATATCTTGCCATCAAAAAACTCACGGAGGAGAAGCGCAGTCAATCAACAGTAAACTTAAGAGACCCCGGATGCTTCTGTTGTTTAAACTTGTATGCTTGAAAATTATCTGAGAGGCAATAAACATCTGCTCCTTTCTTCCCTCTCCAGAAGTCGATTGGAATATTAAGCCCAGGAGTTGCTTTGGGGACGGCTGGAAGTGCAATGTCTTCCAAGTTCTTCCTAATGGCTTTGGCCATATTTTTCTCCTTCGCCCAGGTTGTAATAGAAGCCAATTCTTGGTGGTAAGTTCCTTCTAAGTACATATTCTTTACTTTACTTTATTTTTTTTTAAAGATTCATTTGTATGATGCTGTGGTTTTTAGAGCTGAATGGTGAATTTGAGACCACTTATCTAATGCGTATGTACATAATATATTTTACTTATATATTTGGAAATCAGAATTTTTTTTTAACTTGTTAATATTGTCAAGCTTATCTTTAGTTCCGTAGGGCACGGGAGCCTATAAATCTACGCCTTTTTCTGTGAGGCCCTTGTTCAGATGTATGCTTGTAGTACATCATGTAATAAAAGGGAACTGAAATGCACTTCTCTAATAATTGTAAGCCTATCTATAAAATTTACTTTTTGCCACCTCTAGGTAGTAAAAGTGAGTTCCAGCTTTTATTTTCTGTCACTTGAGGTTATTAACCTTCAGGGTCTCAAGTAGGCAGAGTTGTAGGAAGACAGCTAACCTCCAAGTGGGGAAGTATTTGCGCTGGAAATTTGATCGAAAGGAGGTTAACTTGAAGTAGTCAAATGTCCCTAAATGAGGGGTTCTTTCTGGTTAGGGGCCTTGTAGATCAACTGCAGTATATCCAGAGGATTATTTCTGACGGCGTTCTGGATATTTTTTCCCTGCAAATGAACAGCGTTTTTCTGACTGTCAAACATGACTTGTATTCACTGGATACCCTGTCTTGGGTCTTTCACAATCACATAAGGAGCCCTTTTAAAATGTCCAGAACACGGTGGATTTTCTCCCGTCTCTATATTTGTCTCAGCGTCCTTCCATCAATCAGAAGGAACTGCTATCTCCTCCCCGTGTCTAATTGTGTCTACTTTCGGCATTCATACGTTTGCAAAGGCAGATCGGTCCAATTTGTGGGGCAAAGTGAGTCACTTTCTCTAATGTCAGAGGCCCATCCCCAAAACCGCCATTTCCCTCTTTTCTGAGCGCATTTCGGAAATATTGGTTCAGGTATATGGCAAGGAGGGCACGGAAGGGAGTGAAAGCCTAGCTGAGGAGCCAGATGGCCGGGTGGGGACTATACAATACCTCCGTTTTCTGAGTGCAGTTTAAACAGAGAAGTTTTATGAAGCCCTTCTCCTACTTTGTCATGAGGACAAGCAGGAGAGAAAAAGCATCTGTGTGCTTAAAACTATGTATTGCTGACATGCTTTCAGGGGGCCTACCTCGAGAGTTCACGTAAATCTTGAATGCACATCTCCCCCCCCTTTTTAGGTCGCTAGGTATGAATAACCCTGTTCAGATGTCAGAAGTATATATCATAGGAGCACAGCCTCTCTGCAGCCAACTGGCAGGACTTTCTCAAGGACAGAAGAAACTGTGCCACTTGTATCAGGACCACATGCAGTACATCGGAGAAGGCGCGAAGACAGGCATCAAAGAATGCCAGTATCAATTCCGACATCGAAGGTGGAATTGCAGTACCGTGGATAACACCTCTGTTTTTGGCAGGGTTATGCAGATAGGTAGGAAACCATTTCACATATTTTTAATATAGGCCAATGATTCTCCTGGAAAAAGGCTTTATTTAGTGTTTACTGACAAGCTTGATAAGGAGGGGAATCTTTCCAGCAGGGTGCTGGTTGGGAATTTTTGTCTTTATTGCTGCTTGCCTTCATTCCTGTCCTCACACCTGATTGTAAGTTTTGGGCTTTTTAAAAACCAAATCAGAAGGAAACATCAAAGACACCCCTGTGTTTTCTGAACACTTGATTTTTCTAAAAAGCATTTTGTTTAAAATAGAAGCAGAACACTTATTTTGGTTTCTCAAAAGTGGATGAGGAAAGCTGAGTCATTTATATCCTTTTAAACTTCAAAACTCTTGTAACTGTTAGAAGTTTCGTAAGCCACAATTCAAATGGCCCAAGCATCAAACTAAATACTGTCCTCTTTCGAATGCTGGATACATTGGAAGTGAATAAGGTTTTAGTTTTCCTAATATAGATATTTCCTGAGGCTATAGATGTATATATGTTAAAAAGCTTTATTTTTAGTACCAGAAAGAATTTTAATTAGAAGTGATCCAATTTACATTGTGATTTTGACAATTGATATAAAAGCACATCCTTCAGATCTCAACCTAGAAACTTAAAAAAAAAAATCTTACATGTATTGCTCAGATTCTTTATATTAAATGTATCATTGAACTTGTTATTCCCTGCAGGGAGGAGGTGGCATTAAAATTGGGCTAAAGGCGAAGAATTTGGAAAATCAGTTTGCCTTTGGTTTGCTTTAATAGCATAGGATGCTATCTGAGAGATGTGATCCTATGTGTGTTTTCTAGTGTGAATATTGTAGGTCCATTTAGTTTTATGCAAACAAGCCCTTATAATTAATATGACTGCGGTGATTCCTAAAATAAGAAGCCATTTATCAAAGCAATTAACTGTTTAGACTGACTGAAGATAAAAAAAAAAAAAAGTTGGCTTAATATCCGTCACGGATGGATAAAATGCTTTTTTAAAAACCCTGAAAAGTGCATTCATTGAGAACAAAAAAGAGTTGTCAGTGGATGTTTGAGCCAAGCGACTTCATATACTAAAATAATACAGGACTGGAAGCCATTCCTTTAATTGAATGGGAAAATGGTCTGCAGCCTCAGCCTGCAGTTTCATAGGGCTTTGTCCTTCCTGTTAATGATTAAAATGTGCTAATGTATATACTGGGATCTGAATCTAGGAGTTGAGCGTCAGGAACACAGGAGCTTTCCTTGACATGGAGTGCCCTGTGTGGTTAGCTGGGGGTGTGGTGGAGATTCCGTTTTGCATTTTGATATTGTGAGTAAGTTCAGAACTTTTTTTTTTTTTTTTTTTTTTTTTTTTAAAGGCATCCAGACCAAAACAGACAAGCTTCCCCATTAGGCAGATTCCCACCCCTCCTCTGCTAATGGAGGGGGAGCGGGATGGGGAGAGAGGCTTTTANTTTTGCGGTATCAGAATGGTAAGTTGTCAGCTTTCCCTTCCCACCTTTGCTTTCCCCCATCCTGCCTTCCTCTCACACTCTGGGGGCACTTTTTCACATGTATATGAGTTAGCAACAACCATACATTTTTGATGATAGCCAAGAAGCAAAACAGCAATTGGAAAGGTTTTCTGTGTAGTCCCTTGAACACAGCGTTGATTTAAGATCCTCGTCTTTTCTTCATATGTAGCCTGTTTGGGGCCAAAGGGTTCAGAATAAGCTATCATTTGCTAAGTGGATTTAAGTTCTGCTGGAGATTTATTTAAAATGTGGTCCAAGATTTCAAAGGGCCTGCTTCCTCAGGGAACACGCAGAACCTTTGGTACAAAGGCTTATATTTAATCGTCCCTTGCGGATATGTTCTCTGGTCCTCAACTGTGTGGTGTTCCCATCCGGGTTGGTGGTAAGTGTGTCCCAGGAGAACCCCCTGGCAGCCTCCAAGGGAGCCCTGCTAGATGCCACCGTCAAGTTAGCTGATGTCCTGGGCATCTGAGAACACATTCTCCTTTGCCAAAAGTCCCCCAGGTGCCTGGGGTCTCCCAGCACCGGAAGCTGCTGCTGGGTGGTTTGCAGTGGAAAGGCTGATGGGGCCTTCTCTTCTATTTATTTAAAAAAGAGATGGAGAGAAGAAAAACCGGAATAGATTTTTGTGGAAGGGGAACATGGACCCAGCCTCAATAGTGGGAAATTTACTTGGCTTTCACTTTTCTATTTGCGAGTCTCTTTGAAGAGAATGAGCTAAGGGAAAATTTAAAACAACTTTGTTGCTGAAAGGTGTGTGTGTGCATGTGTGTGTGTGCACGCATGTGTGCGCGCGCGCATCCCCCCCTCCGAAGCACTTAGTACACCAGGGACATGGAGAGCAGTTCCTGTCTATGAGAATCTGACCCTGTGATGGGGCCAGTGTCTGAGAAACTCACACTGCCATTTCCATCCCTCTTCAACTCATTTTTCTAGGGTGCCAGTTGCCTGGGAGGCTCTGTATACAATTGCCTCTGTGAAGGGCCCACTCTTCATTTTGGAAACTTTCTCATTTTTCATCATGCTACCCTTTCCTCCAGCTTTTGTCTCCGTCTCTTCTTTGTCTCCACACTGTGAAAAGATATGTAAGAAAGGCTCCATTTTGAAGGGGCGTGAGGGTCCGAATAGATGTGGATTTCACAGGGAGGGAAGCCTAACTGAACCAGCAGTGTTCCACCCAGGAGGACTGTGCACAGGCTATTAGCCAAAGAGCACTTTTCAAACTGACGTTTTCCCTGCAGTGACCAATTAGCTTAGAGATTTCTACCAGTGTGTGTTCCAGGGCAAAAAAGGAAATGCTCAAGGTAGACTCATGGAAAAAAAGCAGCATTATTGTGTTTTGTATAAAAGCCCTTTTATGCACTATCTACTCACAGGACACTGTCTTATTTTCTTCTATCTCCAGAGGACTCTTTGTGTCTTCCACTGGCTACTGCCTTGTTCTACAAGTGTCCTATCCAGGGACTGTGCTATCAGTGTTAATCCTCAAATAACTTCCTAGAATCTGCCTGCCCACCTCGTATCTCCCCACTCCCTCATGTTCCTGCCTCTTTCATTTGAGCTAGATAGACCTAACACTCTTAAGGAACATTCTGGATCCTCTGGCCAGCCACCAGCACACTCCTCAGGTTATTCATATTTAAAACTGAGGGTGAGAAGGTCTGTGGTAAATGGGAGTCTTCACTGTTCCTGCAGGGAGGAATCACAGATGGTGGTGCATTGAAATGTAGAGCTGGAGTGCAAGAGAAAGGCCGCCCCTGGGCCCTGGGATTGGCATAGCCATCCTCCTCAGCCTGCTTGGGGCTGAGTCCTGCCGTCAGCTGTTCTGATCCTGCACCCCTACCCCCCCCCAAAAAAAAAAGATTGTTAGCAAGCACTTTAAGTATAGGAGCAACNTCATTTTATAGTTGAGGGAAATGAGCCCCCCACCCCTAGGACACCCCTCAGGCCCAGCTTCAACTGGCAGGGTGTTAACCCTTTCTTTCTCCTAGCACGACATTTTTATTAAGTGGCTTCTTATTACACATGGAAATGTCTCCATGGACAAGTGGAAATTAATGATTGCCTCCATTTTCCTCCTGACAGGGCTCCTCTATCAGTGTTTTACAGGGAAGTATTCTTTATAAGTTTTGGGGAAAGAGAAGACGTTTCTTTTTTCCTTCTCCCCCGAGATTGAGCTTTTTCCCTTCTTGCTATTATTCCAAAACTTTGAGGCAGAAGCTATGGGGCCCAGGGGGAGGTTGCTGAAGTAGCATCAAAGACAGCAGGCTGTTTTAAAAGCAGACCTCCATCTTCCAGAAGAAGTTACCCGGCTAACTTGGGATTTTAGAAGAGGCACGTTTCACCACAGTACTCTAAAAACAGGTTCAGAAATGTCCTCTGGGGAAGGCAGGAGCCCTGCCTCAGACAGGCGCCCAGGCTGCGCGATGGCGGAGGGGAGCCAGGCCACAAGCTGCTGCAGCCTCTGCGTCCCGGGGCCCGAGATTTCCAGAGGCTCTAAGCCTGGCAAATCCCGTGCTCCTGCCTCAGGTAACTCAAAATGAAGAGGACGCCGAACGTTAAAATAAGTGTAAGGAAGTCTCCCCACATTCTCCTCGCCCTCCATGACTTGTTTCGTGTGCCTCTTGGGGAGTAAGTTCCCGGGATTTTCAGGAGCTGTAGGGAAAACCACTCCGGTGGAAGAGCGCCGTCGGGCCCCTCAGTGCGAGAGCAAAGACGTCAGGGGGGCGCCGCTCGCGTCACTGGCCGCCGCGGCGTGTTGGGGCGGCTCCGCCGGCTCCCTCTNCACAGGCAGCCGCGAGACGGCCTTCACGTACGCGGTGAGCGCCGCGGGGGTGGTGAACGCCATGAGCCGCGCGTGCCGCGAGGGCGAGCTGTCCACCTGCGGCTGCAGCCGGGCCGCGCGCCCCAAGGACCTGCCGCGGGACTGGCTGTGGGGCGGCTGCGGCGACAACATCGACTACGGCTACCGCTTCGCCAAGGAGTTCGTGGACGCGCGCGAGCGGGAGCGCATCCACGCCAAGGGCTCGTACGAGAGCGCGCGCATCCTCATGAACTTGCACAACAACGAGGCCGGCCGCAGGGTGAGTCCCGCCCCGCCCCGGGCCCTTCGTGGGTCCCCCAAGCTCCGCAGCTCCCCGCAGCCTTCGGTCCTGCCCGGTGCCGCCCCTCCGGGTGCACCTGTCCCTGTGTCTCTCTGCGTCCGCCTCCTTCCTTCCCTTTCTGACTGTCTCGGGCCGCTTTCCCTCTCTGTGTGCTCCCCTGTCTCGCTCTCTCCTCCTCTCTTTTCCTTCCCTTCCTCCGGGGCGGCCGCACCTACGCATGGGCCTCTCTGGAGAGGGGTGCACGCCCCAGAAAGGCCTCCTGAAGGTGAATCATCCCGCCCTGGCCCCCTCCAGCAAAGGTGCTCCTGCAGTCGCCCGAGAAAGAGCTTTCTCTGCCCTTTGTAACTAGTCCCCAGTGCAGTTGGCCAGCCCAGCTCGGAAATAAAAATGTGAATAACGTTCACCTTCCTCCCTGGAACATGTTTGTGGTTGGGCTTAAATTTGGGAGAGGGAGATACTTATCCCAGTAGGTACCCGGTGGACGGTGGAGAAAGCCCTCACCTCAGCTTCCAGAACTTACCTTTTCGCTTACTTGCTTTCTCCTTGCCCCTTGTGTCATTACATAGCAGGCCTGAGGGATTGAGGGTTTTGTTTTGTTTTAAGAGTTTTTCTAGGAAAACTAAGGCGTTTTTAGCAGTGTGGAATTTTATAGGTCTGACCATCAGGCCAATCGAGGGTGGCCCTGGATAGAAGGGAGAGCCACTCAGAAGTGCCCAGAGAGACCAGCTTTGCAAGCCCTCACCAGCCTTCTGGGTCCACTCTTTCCTTCCCCTGGTGGGAAGCTTCTCCACAATAGTTAAAAAGACCCTTTTTTCCTGTGGTTAAACACATGGCACTTTATGGCTGCTTTAAAATGAAGGGGTGAAACTTTCCTTAACTTTGGCAGCATTGAAAACCAGGGCCATTATTTTTTCACAGAATCCAAGGTAGGTGCCAGGAACTTTCTGGTCAGAGATTTCACTCTTCTGTATTTTGGGGTGAGGAAAAGGGAAAATAATCACAGAGTAAAATACAGAGGACTGGGAGGAGCCTTAGAGACCTCTAACCGCACACCCTCATTTTTAAAGCTCGGGAAACTGAGGCCCTAGAGAACCACTTCATGGCCATGGAGGAAAATTGATGGATTGCGATACAAGCCGAGGCGTGTTTTTATTAAAGTCATGCGTCACGGCTCAGGGGTAAAGGGCTCTAGGTTAAATTCCAGTTCTGTTCCTTTCTGTGCATGAGCCTCAGTTTCTACGTTTCTACATCTGTTGGATGGCCATGGCATGAACTGCCACTTAGGGTTATGTGAGGACTAGCCGGGACCATATAGTAGGTGGATCCAGACGAGGTTACCAATACTTGACTATCTCTGACCAGTTCAGTAAGTTTCTCGTGGTTCAATCCAAGGGCTGAACAGCTTACTGGCAGCCTGCATAAGCGCTTGATAAAAATCGTAAGTTAATGGTTACACATTATGAAGCAGAGAGCAGAGAAGTCAAAGATGATCTAGATAGTTCCAGCTAACCTAGCTGCTGCTTCTCAGATTGATGATAAACATTTGGAGGTGTTGGGGAAGGGCTAAACTTCGCAGGGTTTTGCCCTTGGTGCCCTGAAGAGTCAAATTATTGCTCCGGAGGGCAGCTGTTACCCCTCCTTTCTCAAGCCTCCTGTTGCTGTGGTGCCTGCAATGTGGCTGGACTCCATCTCCCCCACTGCAGCCGACCAAGGCCACAGAATGGGCGTGTCAGCCCCGTGCTCTGTGGAAGCCGGTAAAGCTCGCCCCTGTCCTCACAGGGCCATGTCACATTACCCTGTGCATACAGTGTGCTCAGGGCCTCAGACCAGACGTGCCTCCAGGACAGACATGTGGTTGACTCTTCTGGGCCCCATTGTGCCCATATTTGGGACTTTCATCCATTTAGGGGATTTCTTTGACTTCTCTCATGAAGAGAAATCATCAGGGGCTTCGCAACCAAGGAGAGAAGGTCAAGGGATTTCCAAGTAGAGAGAGGGGGTTTTGGAGAGTTGGAAAAGGCACCTTTAATATTAGACTGTCATTGAACCTCTGTATTTTTTTAAATGTTTATTTTTGAGAGAGAGGGAGAGAGAGAGAGAGCAAGACATACTGTGAGCAGGGGAGGGGCAGAGAGGGAGGGAGACACAGAATCCGAAGCAGTCTCCAGGCTCTGAGCTGCCAGCACAGAGTCCGGTGTGGAGCTTGAACTCAGAAACTGAGATCCTGACCTGAACTGAAGTCCGGTGCTTAACTGACTGAGCCAACCAGGCACCCCTAAAATCTACATTTTTAAATAATGAATGAATTCTTTTTGTAAGTTTTATAATCTGAGCCGTGAGCTGAAGTTGGATCCTGGCAGATGAGGTTACACAGAAGACAGTTTTTCTCCAGGACAGTAGGGGCAGGGAGGAGGAAGTTTGGACCCTGTGCCAGGAAATCACATTAGAATTTCCTCGGGGCATTAGCTTTTATTTTTGTCAAAGGGGAGCAAAGGTTAAATACATCTGCAAAACCCTTCTGCACATTAGCTGAGTGCCTGAAACCTTTATGCCAGGGGAGTACTCTTTGCCCCCCGCCCCCATTTTTTTAAATAGCCCGTTATGAATCCTTACAGGAAGAAGGGAGCTGTTCTGGGTGGAAGGGGCCTTCTAGCTCACTCCAGCCTCCAGGTTCCTGACAAGCCCTCTGTAGCCCGCAAGGACCGCTCTGAAGGGGAGGAGGGGGACCTGGCACAGGAACTGTGGGTAGTGGGAACTATTAATAGGCACCCGCCACCTCCCAGACTGCTGGGCACAGTGCTGTGAGGCGAGGCCAGTGGGCACTGCTCCTGGGAGGCCAAGGTGACAGGGTGAGAGCCTAGGACTAGCACCCAATGCCAAGCACTCGTCACCCTGGGAAAGACCAGATTTACTGGTCGCATCAGATTGTATGCTCAGCACTTTCCTTGCATCTCCTAATTCTATCCTTATGATAGTGTTGTGAGGTTGGTACCATTACAGTGCCCTTTACAGTGAGAAAAAGGAGGCTCTGAAAGGTGAATCCAGTTGCCTGAATTCAGGGGCAGAGTTAGGACAAGTCTCGCATCTGCCCAGGTCTGGCGTGGGTGCTCCTGGCTTAGGCAGTGTGAGGTGGGGTTCGGGACTCTGCAGGAAGCGGGAGTGAGAACCTGAGGTCCAGGCCCTGTTCTTCCACCTCCTAGCTGTGAGGCCCGGGCCGGCCACTTTCCCTCTCTGCGTCACTGTGCCGTCATGTAACCCAGCCTGTGTTATGTTGTTTGGGAGGGTTAAATGAGATAAACAGTATAAAGGCTGTTAGTACAGTGTCTGGCACACAGCAGTCATAGTGATGAAGATGTGAATCCTGATCCCACCTGGACTAGACCCCTCCCAGCCCTCCTTCCTACTTAACAGATAGGTTGCCCATGGGCAAGTCACTGAGCAAGAGCTTAGAGCCCAACTGTCTTGAGGTCAAATCGTGGCACCCCTACGTCCCAATGGCTGGATAAGTAATTCAACTCTATGGGCCTCACTTTCCTTCTCTGTGAAATGGGCACAATACTAGCACTTCCCTTATAGGCTGGCTGTGGGGATTAATCCAGGTAAAGAGGGTAAATAAGCTCTGGGATGAGTGTTCATGACATATTAGTTGCTGTAATGTGTTCCTTTAAAAAAAGAAGCAACTTGAGTGATCTTTTCCTGTTCTCAGTTAAAACCTGGTTGCTTATTACAGTGAAGTGTGATACTATGGTGAGGAGGAGCTAGGAGCATATTTGTTTTGTAGACTGTTTGAAGAAGGCGGCACAACACTTCTGGTAGCGCAGGATGAGGAGGAAAGCGCCCAGGCCTGGGTTTAGCCCCTGACCGTGGCTCCGTGTAGAAGGTGGAAGGGAGCTTTGGTAACATCCCCTCCACCTGCTGTCCGGGGCTCGTCCACGCGTGTGGACACTGCTGTCCTGTCTCCCCACAGACGGTGTACAACCTGGCCGACGTGGCCTGCAAGTGCCACGGGGTGTCGGGCTCCTGTAGCCTCAAGACCTGCTGGCTGCAGCTGGCCGACTTCCGCAAGGTGGGCGACGCCCTGAAGGAGAAGTACGACAGCGCGGCGGCCATGCGGCTCAACAGCCGGGGCAAGCTGGTGCAGGTCAACAGCCGCTTCAACTCGCCCACCACGCAGGACCTGGTCTACATCGACCCCAGCCCCGACTACTGCGTGCGCAACGAGAGCACGGGCTCGCTGGGCACACAGGGCCGCCTGTGCAACAAGACGTCCGAGGGCATGGACGGCTGCGAGCTCATGTGCTGTGGCCGCGGCTACGACCAGTTCAAGACTGTGCAGACGGAGCGTTGCCACTGCAAATTCCATTGGTGCTGCTACGTCAAGTGCAAGAAGTGCACAGAGATCGTGGACCAGTTCGTGTGCAAATAGCGGGCACTTGCCACCCGCCTGTCACCCCGCCCCGCTCCCAGGACCCACTTATTTATAGAAAGTACAGTGATTCTTTTTTTTTTTTGATATTGTTTTATTTTCCCCCGAGAATTACAACCGGAACCATTTTTTTCTGTTCCCATCTAAGAACTCTGTGGTTTATTATTAATATTATAATTATTATTTGGCAATAATGGGGGGTGGGAACCAAGAAAAAAATATTTATTTTGTGCATCTTTGAAAAGGTAAGACAAGACTTCTTGTGATGGTACAGGATGAGGGGGAAATACAAGTACCCTTAGTTGTGTGCGCATCTAGAAGGGAAAAGAAACATGTTTTCTTTTTCTCAACTGTGGGGTCAGATACGGGACAGGTAGCATCCAGCTGGAAGGGGCTGGTACGGATCTATGCACGATTCAGCCTCTGTGACCAGAGTGAATTGTGAATGCTCTGGGGAGAGTGGAGAGTCCTGAGAAACCAACCAAAAATGAGGCCTCACCCCCTGCCCTCTTCCCTAGGGACCGCCAGCCTGAAACATTTTCAAAAAGGTAGTTTAAAAAGTAACAGCAAGAATCTCACGTCCCTCAAAGGAAAAAGGTATATTATTTGTCTCTGTTTTCTCGAACATTCTATCTGCAGATGGTCTTATACTAGTAGCTACTGAAACTTGGGGAGCCGGGAGGAAAGCCCTGGTAGTTGAAAACCTGAAAAACACCCATGTCAAGATAGTGACTTGAAGCTGTTACAGGAATTAGGTTATCAGCTCGGAAAAGGATCCCTGCATGATTCTGGGTACTAGACTTTTTGTTCGGGGAGATGTGGGGAGGTTGGCTTGAATATAAAGAAAAATATACTGTATTGTTCTTAGGGATACTTGGTTAATAAATAACATTAATGAAAATAGTAAATGAATCCAGTCACAGGTCCTCAGCCCAGACGATAAGGTAATTGCGTGCAGGTCAGCGCTGCACCAGAACAGAAAACCTGTTTGAGGGAAAAGAGTGAAATTGGCCCTCCACCTTGACCCCCGGTCCTCTCTGATTCCTCCTTGCTTTGCTGTGATGTGATGCTGGCCACGTTGCCAAGCGGCAGCAGCTCGACTGAGTCCCCTTTGATTGTGGGACAGGAAATGAAGCATTACAGGCTCCACTTGGGAAATAGTCTGCTACTTAGGGATTTTTTTCCCCCTAAAACTTTTATCTGGAGGAGCACTAGTTTTATAAGTTTTGATGACATTACATGGCTAATGGAGTTCCCAGAGGTGCTGCAGCGCTTCACTGTTGTGATGCTGTGTGGAGACTGTCCACTCAGGCTCTTCCTGTTACACTGCAAGTGCGCCCTGACACTGTTCCTAGGGCACTTCAGCAGTTGCATTTATAAGGAGGGATGCGCCTTAATGGTGCCTGATATCTCAAAGTCTTCTGGGCATAACACACACACACACACGCACATACACCCCTATATATAACTATAAATATAATTATATCTCAGTGCAGCCAGTGATTTCTAGTTTACTTGGGGGTTATTTCTCAGTCTAGAGCATTGTTATCCTTTGTTGCAATCCAATTGGACTTTTTCCAAAAGGTTTCTGGGTTGAGCCTGGGCTGTGGCCCTGATGTGGTCACATCTTAAGCATCACGAAGCAGCCTTGTTTCTGAGGAATCTGGAAGGTCTTAACCGATACGCACGTTGGTTTGAAGTTTCTTTCATTGTCCTCCTGCTACCCCCTTTTCTCCATCCTCCATTTCTGTACACTTTCCAGAAAGGGCATTACTCCTAAGTCATAGAGGTGGAAATGAAGAGAGATTCAAAACCCAGGAGCATTGTCAACATGTCTGCTTCCTTGGTTCGTTTTGCAGAGTAAAAATCAGTGCCTGGGAGATCTGGAGGTACCTGTTTGAGTCCAGAAGGAAAATTGAGCTTATGACAAACATAGCTAGTTAAAAAAAATTCTTTTAAAGTAAGGACACCTTTTTCCTAAAAATGCCATCAAATGTGTTCTTATCTCAGACGTATGCTGTTCTAAAAGTTTGGAAAGATCCACATCTCCTGCAACCCTCCCTAGGTGGTCTTCATTGTCACCTCCACCACCTGTGGCTCTTAATTTATTGCACAAGGATATTCACTTCCCCTCAGTTGCAGTGAATTGCAAGCAAAAGATCTTGAAATTAAAAAGCACTAATTAGTTTAAAATGTCACTTTTTTGGTTTTTATTATACAAAAACCATGAAGTAATTTTTTTTATTTGCTAAACCAGATTTTGTTCCTTTTTAGTGATTCGTGTTTATGAAGAGAGTTGAGTTTAACAATCCTAGTTTTTAAAAGAAACTATTTAATGTAAAATATTCTACTTGTCATTCAGATATTATGTATATCTTCTATGGCCTTTATTCTGTACTTTTAATGTACATATTTCTGTCTTGCGTGATTTGTATATTTCACTGGTTTAAAAAACAAACATTGAAAGGCTTATGCCAAATGGAAGATAGAATATAAAATAAAATGTTACTTGTATATTGGTAAGTGGTTTCAATTGTCCTTCAGATACTTCATGTTAGAGGTTTTTTTGAGAAACCATGAGGGATAGTTTAGGGTGACTACATGTCAGAATAATAGAAGAGTGGAGAGTTTTACCAAAACCAAACTTTCGAAGCTTCAAAAGATTTCTATATGTAACGGAACAAAAGGGGAATTCTCTTTTCCTCTATATGTTCCTCAAAAAAAAAAAAAAAAAAAAAATCAGGCAGATGGCTTAAAGCTGGTTATAGGATTGCTCACATTCTTTTAGCATTATGCATGTAACTTAATTGTTTTAGAGCGTGTTGCCGTCGTAACATCCAGGAGAACTGAAAGGCACATGCTTTTATCCATGACTAGTATTTTTGTCCAAAAGTATATTTCTGTTTACCACTGCATCTGTTGTCCCCCTCTGTTGTAAGTTACCATGGACAGATTGTCTGTATGCCCCTTTGAAAGTAGTTCTACGAAAAGCAAACCTCAGTCTGCAGAGAATGAAACTCATTGGAAACTGAAGGTTCGTTGTGTTAAGTGCAATTAATATGAGTTCTTGTGCTTTCTGAAAATGTACACCGAAATCTGGCCAGTGCTGCACAGATTGATACGTTAGCCCTTTGCTTTTTTTTTTTTTTTTTTCCCCTCTTTCTTTCCGGATAACCTTGTAACATATTGAAACCTTTTAAGGATGCCGCCAAGAATGCATTATTCCACAAAAAAACAGTAGACCAACATATAGAGTGTTTAAAATAGCAATTCTGGGCAAATTCAAACGCTTGTGGTTCTAGGACTCACATCTGTTTCAGTTTTTCCTCAGTTGTATATTGACCAGTGTTCTTTATTGCAAAAACATATACTCCATTTAGGACTGTCAGCATATTTTTTTCTTTTCATCCTGGAGCTCATTCAAGATCTTCCCAATACAGGAAAATTAACAAAAAATTTATATGTAGGCAGCGGCAAACAGAGCCATGTACAAAATAGTAATTATGGGCTCAAGTAGAATGAAGACTGTTTTAAGTTTTGGTCCGGTTTATCTGTTCAGTTCTTCAAGCTTCTGACCTCCTTGGACCAACACCGTGTATGTTTTAGTAGCCTACCCAAACCCTTTTCTCAGACAGTTTTGCCAATCCCAATCTTCAATTTGTTTTTGCAAAACATTATTCAAGCCAGTGGAATGATCGAATATGATGCTGTATGAGAACTCCAAAAAAGAGGCTGGTACTGGCTGAGTGCAAGAGATGCTTAGCAAAAGCAGTCCCCACCAACTGAGTGGTGCATAATAGAAATAGGGAGAGACAGAAAAGGTACCCACAGCTTAAAGCATACATGTAACGCAAATAGGCACCAAGGCCTATGTCTAAAATACTTCATTGTCTCTGTAAACTATACTTTTAAAATATTTATTTTTTTTAACAAAGTATTTTTTAGTGTCCCCTCTCTCTTTGGGATGGGGAAAACCAGATGCCATGTTTTGAAAGTAAGACGAAGAAATGAGTTTTTAATAACACAGGACACATTGGGCAATGTTAAGAATTAAAACCTAGGAAACGGATCGTCTAATTTACCTGTTCGCACAAACTTTACACTTTAACCTGGCGAATTGGATAATAGTTTATTTAGTGAAAAACCGTCTTGTTAGCCAACTTTATAGACAGTGGATGTAGAATTAATCATTGGTGTGATTTTTTTAAAAGCAAAGTGTATCGATTTGAATTTAGAAGATTTAAAAATGTTTCAGTATTTCAGAAGCAAAACTGAAATGAGGAACATTGCCTCCTGGATCAGTTTTATATGCAGTGTACAATTTGCTGGGCTAGAAATGAGATAAAGATTATTTATTTTTGTTCATACCTTGTACTTTTCTATTAAAATCATTTTATGAAATTGGTGCAGTCGCGTGTGTATTTAGCAGAGGTGGTGTTCTCAACCATCAAAGTTTGATGCGGGTGCAGAGTGCAATGATGGTTTAGGGCATCCAGAAAAAAGAAAATGATAGTTCAGGCAGATGTGTGATACTTTGGTCCAGTTTTGAGGGTTTCCTTTTTATTTTAATGCTCGTTTTTCTTGTGCCTGATGCTCATCTTTATTTCTTATCTGTTCCGCTGCTAACATAGAAGAGTCACAGTAGGAGATTATTATTCAGTGTAGGAATTGAGCACAATGACGTGGGATTATGATAAAATTCAGGGCAAGAGAAGAAAGAGAAGGATTTGAGGAGAGAGAAGATAATGTTCAAGATAAACAGACTGAATCATCCGAAATCTGCATGTTGCACGGCTGCCAGCCAGGTATTTAAAACAGGGTTTCTGAGCCTCAGCAAGGTTGGCTTTGGGAGCTGGATAATTCTTCATTGTGGGAGTTTCTCCTGTGTGGTTGAGGTTTGGCAGCATCCCTGCCTCTAACCACTAGATGCCAGCGGTACCCCCCAATTCATGACAACCAAAAATGCCTCCCAAGACATTGCAGAATGTGCCCCAGGGATCAAAATCACCCCCGGTTGAGAACCATGGCTTTCAGTGGAGGGCCTGCAATCCTGAGCACTTGAGGAATATAGACTAAGTACAAGCGGGAACTGTTACATCCCTATGTTGGCTAATGAACTAGAAAAGTCGTTTGTCAGTTTTCCTGTGTAGAAAATGGAGATGCAGTAGCTTCCAGAGGGCAGCTTGGCTTAGCAATTAAGAACGAGATTGTTTGGATTCAAAGCCTGGGACTGACATTTGCTTTGTTACCTTGGGGAAGTTCTACAACTTCTCTGTGCCCCTGAACCCTTGTCTTAAAAATGATCGTATAATACCTACCTCTTAGAGTTGTAAAGATAAAACGAGTTAACATGTTTGGGGTGCTCAGAGCAGGGTCTAGTGCATAGTAAGTGCACTTAGTAAGTGCTCACTCAATATTTGCTAGGATGGGTGGGATAAGTCTGAAGACTAAGCCCAAGATGTGTAAGCCAGCCCTGTTTGACATTCCCAAGTGGCTGCTAGGAAGACGCCCTTGCTGTTGGAGGAGGTTGCAAACGTGGGGCCCACGGTCTCCATCACATTTTCAGCTGTGTTTTGTTTGACTTGCAAAGCATTAAAAAATACTCAAATTAGTTGCCACCATTTAAAAGATGAGTATTTGCATATTCAGATTTGGATTTCTGGCTTGGAAAATGGGAATAGCTGGCTGCCTGGACACATGATCTCACAGGCGCCCTGTAGCGGCAATCAGCGGCGTCCAAGCAGCTTGGATGTGGGGGTTGGGCATGTCCATTTCGCCAGCCATTTACGTCACCTAACTGACCCCTGCAGGGTCTTGCACTTTTGATGGCTTTTAAAAGTGTTTTCCCTCTAAATCAGAGTTTCTCAACCTTATGATTATGACACTTGGGGTCAGATAATTCTTGGCTGTGAGGGACTGGCTTGTGCATCGTAGGATGATTAGTGGCATCCCAAGGCCTCTCTCCATGAGATGCCAATAGCACCCTCCCGTCCGTAACAGCCAATAGGTCTCCAGATATTGTTGAATGTTCTGGAATGGGGGTGGTGGTGGAGATGATGGGTAAAATCACCCTCGTTAAAACCCATTGGTCTAAACCAACAAGATCTGTATTTATGAGTTAGCCAGTGAGGTTAAAACAAAGAAATAAAAAGGATTAGTCTCTTCGTGTAAAGAAATGTCTGGCACATCACAGGGACTCAATAAATATTTAATGAGTGAATGAAAACCACATGCATTTTCAGGTTTGAGCTCCACCACCGTTCTTGAATCTCTCTGATCTTAGTGTCCTCACCTGAAACATGGGGACAAGAGCAATTAGGTTTGATACTTAAATTACATGATATAACCTGCAAAAGGCCACCGCTAAAGCCTTAAAGATAGTCACAAGTTAAGAGGGGAGATTAGCATCAAAAACAAAGATGATAAATTATCAGCTACATCTTCCTAACCAGCCCGCCCCCAGGAGCTTAACAGATGTGTGCTCTGTTCTTTGATTTTTGATATCGAACTGTAATTTCTAAAGAGCTTTGCATCACTCATAGGCCCAGGAGATGGCTCAACAGAAGGCATGTCATGACCAAAGAAGTTTGGGAAGTGACGGACGATGGATTACCGCCCTCTGAGAGATGTATGATGTTCATTGGCATTTTGGCAGGGCTAAAATCGAACAGCAGGAAAGAAACCTGCCGCTTAACTCAGAGCTTGTCGAAGATCTGGACTTCTGTTCATTTAGCACCTGTTCTTATTCTGTGGGCAAGTTGGGAAGCACTGGGGTGGAGTGCCTGGCTCTGGCAGGTGCTGCGAGGACTCCTATTGAATCCGGAGCTGCCTGGCTCGCTGTCTGTGGCTGCCCTGGGGAGGGCGTGCTACCCTGTGCCGCATCTGGAGAGCTGCTGTCTGCTCCTCACGCCAGTGGAGGCTGGCTCCAAGGGGCAGCTCATCTACTTCTGCAGCCTGGCTCATTAGGAGGGGAAGGATGTGCTCAGGTGATGAGGAAAGTCCGGAGACACAGAGAGGCCGCAAAGGTGAGGAGAAGGAAGGAAGGGAAACAGAAAAGGGTAGAAAGAGGGCAAGAGGAAGGTGTATAAAGCAGAGGAGGTGAAGGAAGCCGAGTGGGGATCCAGATGTCCTTTGACCATTACCTTTGGACAAATCTCATTTCTTTCTTTTGTTTGTTTATTTAACATTTATTTATTTTTGAGAAAGCATGAGCAGGTAAGGGGCAGACAGAAGGACACACAGAATCTGAAGCAGGCTCCAGGCCCTGAGCTGTCAGCACAGAGCCTGACGCGGGGCTGGAACTCATGAGCTGTGAGATCGTGACCTGACCTGAACCAGGATGCTTAACTGACTGAGCCACCCAGGCACCACCCCCCCCCCTACATTTTTTAGTGTTTATTTGGACAAATCTCATTTCTAATCATTAAAAAAAATGGGTGTAGGAAAGGAATATTTGACAAGCATTTAGTCTGTAACTGGTACTTGTTTAGGGTTTTATCTTTCACTCATTTAAGTAGAATTTTCATTAATATTCTGAGATAATGCTGTTACCTTCATTTTATAGATGAAGAAATGGAAGTATGAGAACATAAAGCTGACCCAAGAGCCAATGTGTCCACCAAAAATTCATGCTCTTTCTACGTCAATGTGGAGTTGATCCTGCAAGATTGCTGCCCAACCAAGGACTACATTTCCCAGCCCCCTTTGCAGCTAGGTATGGCCCAAAGGCTCCTTTCTAGCAATGGAATGTGAACAGAGGTGGCGTATGCTGATTTTGGAGCTCGGAGTCTTTGGGAAGCTGGTATCAGTTCTCCGTGATGTCTTTGCCTTCCACCAGTTGGGAGCAGAGATCAGAGCTCTGAAGTTCTAGGGGCTGAGGGAGCCACGGCATGAAAGAAATTTTGACCCTCCACAGGGAGGAAAGCCACGCACTGACCAGAAATTCCTCCCTTACACTGTCATGTGATGAATTATAAACTTCTCTCAAGAGACAGACATTTTGGAGTTTGATACAGCAGGTAGTTCTGCCCAGCACACTACTGGGGTCTCAGCCCACCTGTCCTGTTCCCGCAGTCAGGACCCGGGTCTGTCACTGAGTCCCTGGACGCAGTGGGCGTCCCTCAGAGGAACAGTCACAGATTGGAAAGATCCCTTGAAAGCCATCCTATCCCCTGCCACCCCTCAAGGGACACTGGCCCCAGAGAAGCATGCAGTTGCACCTGGGCAGCTCCATCCCCCGGAAAGCTCACGCATGTCCTGACTCATACACATTCATTATCAAAGAGGGCTCCTCCCTCCATCAGCTGGAGTCCCTCCCAGCCATCTGAAAAAATAGGCCTCGTTCAGTAAAGGTGGAGCCTCTTGCTGCTTCTGACATAGCTTGTGTGTAATTTGGGGCAAATCTCTTCCCCTTGCTGAGCCTCTGATTTCCCTCTTGCTGTTGCTTTTTCCTCTAAGGACACTTCCAACTCATTTATTGTTTTGTCATTTACTCAAATGATAAAAGTAGGAAGTGGTATTTAATGAACACGTACTGTATGCTGGGCACTGATGTAGGCGATGGGTTACAGCAGTGAGCAGAGCAAGAGTGGTCCAGCCCTCCCTGAGTAACCAGCAATCACAGTGACAGGAGACCAGGGAAAGATGGGGTACCATCGGGGACCCAGAGAGCCAATCCTAGACCTGGATATCAAGGGTGCTCCCTAGTGAAAGTGACATCTTAGCTGGGCCTTTAAAGACAAGTAGTGGCTATCTAGGTTGAGTGGGAGAAAGGTGGGTAACAGCATTCAAGAAGTAGAGCATTGCTTTGAAGAGGCCGGGAGGTAGGAGAAGACGTGGTCCATCCAAGAACTACGTCTGCATGGAGCTCGTGAAGAGGAAGGGGAGAGGTGGAGGTAGGGGTGGGGTGCACTGCCGCTCATGTCTTCCTTAGGCAGATGGGAAAGCATGGGAAGGTATCCAGCACTGGTGGGGCATGTTCAGACTGACCTTTAATGACCCCGGGGAGACATCTGCCTCCTCCCCTCCTCAGATCTTGGACCCTAAAGGATTTTGTGATTACGGGGATATTTTGACATTGCCTTGGCTTGAAACCTGCCCTCCTGGGCTTCTAGCCCAAGTTGGGATGGCCTAAAGTCCCTGCACCTGAGAAGATTCTAGCCACATGCTTGCCCACCTCTGTTCCACTAGTGTGACCTCACGTCACTTGCCTCAGCTGCTAGGACTAGAGGTGTGCACACCAGTGTGACCCCTGACAGTGACACTGCTAACTGTGTGCCACACTCAGTGCAAGATTCGATTCACAGGCTTCAGCTCTTTCACTCTTCTTGACAAGCTCATCAAATGTAGAGGTGACCATTATCCCCATTTTACAGAGGAGAAAACTGAGGCCGGGAGAAATTATGTCACTACTTTTATCAGTTTATTGCTGAATGACACACAGTGATCATACCAAAACTTAGTGGCTTAAAATACCAATCGTATTTGCTTATGATCTTGTGGGTCAACAGTTTGGACTGGGTGAGCTGGGCTTCTACTTGGGGCCTAGGTCGGCAAGGGGCTGGATGATCCTACGTGGGCTCACTCACAAGTCAGCAGTTGATACTGACTGCTGCCTAGGCTTTTCTCTCCATGTGGTCTCTTAGCTTCAGGGCGCCTTCACATCGTGGTACCACATTCCATGAAGGTGAGGCTAAGAAGTTTCTAGGCTCCTCCAGGCCTGAAATCAGATGTTACACTGTATCGCTTCTGCTGCATTCTATTGGTCAAAGCATCCCAAAGACAGCCCAGATTCAACAACTTGGAGAAACAGACTCCCACTCTCGATGAGGGAAGTGGCAAAGCCACATTGCAAAGGGGGTCTGTACAGGGTGGGAGAAGTTGCTATAGCAGCTTTTCAAGCAATCTCTCCCCTGGGTCAAGATTCCAGAGTGTTTGAGTGGTGGTCTATCTCCTCTCTCTCCTGTGACAGCACCTGCAGTGGGATGCCCTTCTCTCAGGCCTGGAAACCCAGCACCAGCACAGTGCAGATGGGAGACAAAGAAAGTAGAGTTAAGAGAGCCTGGCTCCAAGCTTTGCTTTTATTAACTGTGTGCCCTTTAGCCAGTTACTTATCTCCCTAAGCGTGATTCAGTATTCATATGTGTAATGTGAAGGTACGAGATATCGTACCGTGTTGGCCAGGATAGCTAATCGTGTAGTAAAGAGCCAGGCTCCAAGAAGGCACTCAAGCAGTAGTAGGGATGGTGATGGCAGAGGTGGCGGTCACCGGCATGGGGAGAAACCACCTGCATTCCATCTCTGGCTTTCAATGACTCATGGGCCTCCCTGATTCAGCAAATTGCAGGGCGCTCCCTTCAAGGCACTGGGAGGGGGCTCCTGAAAGTTCTTGATCAGGTTCAGGCTGGGGAAGCAGAGGGTGGGGAGACAGAGGATGGGCTCAGCCTCAGCTCAGACATGCCAAGTCCTCCCCCATCCATGGGAAACACTGCGGAATGAGTTCCCATGTCTCTGGAGAGACCTATGACATGCTCAGGGTGGGGACTTACCTCCTCTTTACAGAGCAAGATTCTGAGGCTGGGAAGACCAGCCCGGACTCCTGAATCCTAGGCACACCCTTCGCTGTACCCCCACTGTGCTTCCTGTGGGCAGCAAACTGTGCTCCCTCGGGCAAGCCACTAAGGTTCCTCTGGGCCTCAGACTTCTTGTCCACAAAGTGGAATGAAGATTTGTGTAATTCACCGCGCAGATTTACTAGCAACTGCTCCCATCTATTAAGCACACATGCTGTTTTTGAAAGGTATTTTTACTTCTATTATCTTGTCGGGTCTCACAGCATCTGATAAGAAGGGTTACTGTCCAAACTATAGAGCCGGTAGGAAGCAGAGACAGGTCCCTCTGATTACAGAGCCTTTGTTTTCATCCACTAGAGGGTAGGGCCTCGTGGTTGCTGGAACAGAAAGATGGAAAGCTAGTAATGCTAGATGCCTAGCATGTCATTCCTGACCCACAGTCACTTGTGCTAGTTTTCAAGTTGAGGCCACCTCAGAGTTCTCATTCTCTGGCCTTCCAAGCTGCCCAGTGTGCGTTAGGCAAAGCAAGTTTCTGCACGTGAACCAGGGCTGGGAGAATCCTGGACCCCAACTTTATGAAGGGCCCCAACAGGACTCTCATGGTCTGAATTCTGATCTCACACTGGCCACCACTTTGCTGTGTGACTTTGGGCACATCCCCTTCTGTCTCTGGGCCTCACTCTCTGACACGAGCGCAGTGCCTTGGATGGGGTCACAGGAGTGAGTTTGCTTTCCTGCCAAGCAGTATCACGTCCCAGGAAGTGGATGCTTTATCGAGATGAAGAGCAGGACTTCAAGGCTTGATATTTGGCACTAAAGGGAATGCAAGTGAAAGCCTGCCTTTGCCGCTTGGCCCAGCAGTACTGTGATGTAGGGAGAGCTTCTCTTTGGCACTTCCTCCTCCGCTACACACCCACACACCCACCACCGCAAAGGTGGGTGCCTTGCCCTGCATAGGGTGCTGCGGTTTTCATAGGAAAACCCTGAGCTTAGGAATCAGAAACACCTGCACAGTCTTGGGCAGGTTTCTGGACCTCTACAGCTTTCATCTCCTCATAGTTTGAGTTTGCCAGGCAGAACAAAAGGTGCAAACCGTATGGACTGTGCGGGGGTTTGGGGCTCTGGAGGGGAGGGTTACAGGGCCAAGTGCACGGGAACAGGCAGCGTGGCCAGTCAATACATGGAAGCCATTATATTATTAACTTAATCCACAAGCCCTCCTGTCTGCGCTGGAGAGAGAAGCCTGCTCAATTATTTAGCGGCAGATACTTCATTAATCCGACACACCGGGCGAAGCCTCGTCTCAGCTGTAGGGGTTTTCTGAGCGAAGACCCCGAATGGGGGGGCCTTCCCGCCCTCCTAGCCCCCGTGGCCTTAGCCGAGCGATTTCTGGCATCGCCCATGGATTTTCTGTCCCAGGGCCTCTCTCAGGCTTTCAGGATTCAGCCGGTGCACGGGGGGCTGTCTGCTCTGACTCTTTCATTCCACGTGGCCCGGAGGCCTGCAGGGATGCAGGGTGGGGTGCAGGGATGTGGGGGTGCAGGGAGTGCCCTGCCCTGCGCTGTCTGCCCAGGGGTCCCCTCCGCGGCGCAGTTTCAGGGGGTGACCGGCGGGAAGAAGATTCAACCGTGACTTCCCCGGGAGCCTCCGGGAGCTGGCAGAAAAACCACACTCCAAGCACGTTTTCAGCGAGCAGCGTAAACCACTTGAATCCGGGTCCCGAAAACCAAGAAACCAGTTCTGAGTGTTTTCACCTCTCCCACCGCTTCCTCCTAAATTTCATTAGGGCTGACAATTTGTATATCCACTTACAGGGTAATGTGATTTAAATCGCTGACCGTAACTGCTAGAATCGAGTTTTCCCTGCGCGGTGAGCCGAGGAGGCAGCCGGGGACGCTTCCCAGGGCGCTGGGGCCCTGTCCCCATCAGCGCGGTGGCCCCAATGCGACTTGCCAGACGCAATGTCCGCCCTGGGAGATGCGGGGACGGCCTCTTGGCCCCCTTCCCTCTTCACCCCGCAATCACTTTTGTTGTCGGAAGCTGAGCTATCTTGGAGTTTTGGGCATGCAATAAAACACGCTCGACCACAAGGCCCCTCTCGAGCCAGGACTGCCGGAGGAGGAAGCCAAGTCCCTTGGCCGGACTGTCTGCATGGTGAGGCGGAATTGATAGTGTGCGTCCTGCTTCGTGGCTTTCCTTTCTGTTTTGGCTTTGTAACTAAAACAGAGTTGATGTCTTAGAAATGAGATGTTCAGTTTTATTGGATCCCCTATCAGCATTTTACACACACACACGTGCGTGTGTGTGTGTTTGTGTGTGTGTGTGGCAAGCAGTTAACGTATCATGGAGTGAATTTGGGTTTGAATCCTTGCCCTGTCTCACTCGGTGACCTCAGGCATGTCATTTTCCCTCTCTGAATATCAATCCGGGAAACTAAGCTGGTGTTTCCTGCTTTGCACAATGGGCACTGTCCCATACAGGAGCTGTGAGCCACCTGTGGCTATTTAACTTTAAATTAATTAAAATAAAATTATCCAGTTCCGCAATCACACTAGCCATCTATCCTCAGTAGCCACGTATCCAAGAATGACAGTGCAGCTGTAGGACTCCTGACCATGGAGGAAAGTTCTGGAAACACTGGCCCAGAACCACACCCGCATCCACTGGAGGCTCAGGATGGCCCTGGAGTAGACAGAGTGGCCTCCACAGTCTGTCACTATAGCACAGGCACCTGGGGCCAATGAGGAATTGATTTAAATCAGACAAGTCGTCCTACAGAGAACAGTTTCCCCAGAATTTAGAATTTGTAACTCAGAGATCAGCCACCTTGTTCTGTGGTCCTTTATTCTTGTATGTATAATGCCCAAATGTGTGTGTGGGGGGGGAGGGGAGATAGCCATAGAGGTAGATGCAAAAGGCTGTAATAGCAGGTGCTAAGTGTGTCAAGGGTTCCGGACTGTGTTAGTTAAGGTTCTTTACAGGGATCACAGAATCCAACGACACGGCAGAAACTCTTTGGGAGATGTCGAGATGTCTCCTGGAATCTTAAGAAACACTGGAGCCATCAGGGTGGTCAACGTGTCGTGGTGGTCAGAAGAGCTCCAGCATCAGCTAGGATGTACATAAAATATAGGTTCTAGGGTCCACCTTGGACATTCAGGTTTGTTACGCTTGGGGTGAGTCCTGGGGAGCTGTATTTTTCCAAGTTCCTCAAGTGACACTGAAGAAGCCACCTAGAGCCAGCTCTCCAGATCTGTCTTGCTAGAAACCTGGCTGTCAGATTGGATGCTGGGTTTGGAGCCAGAGGATCTGATTGGCCCCCCATCAGCCCATTGTTCAACTGCCTCACTCAAGCCTGATTCTGGGGCTCCTAGAATTCCATCTCATCCAGCCCGCCTACTTCCAGGTGTGTATCTGAAATCACTGAAATCAGATCTCCAAGAGAGATGTGCCCTCCCCTGTTTACTGCAGCGTTATTCATGAGCCAAGACAGGGAACCTACCCAGGTGTCCATCAGCAGAGGAATGCGTAAGGGAAATGTGGCAAATGCACATAATGGAGTACTATTCAGTCTTTAAAAAAGGAAATCTTGCCATTTGGGACCATAAGGATGAAAATGGAGGATGTGCTGAGTGAAAGAAGCCAGTCACAGAAGGATGAATACTGTGTGGTTCCAGAATAGGCAAATTCAGAGAAACAAAGAGTTGAAGAGTGGCTGCCAGAGGATGGAGGGAAGGGGACATGGGGGGTGTTCAACCGGTGTAAAGTTTCAGTCGTGCAAGAGGAATACATTCTAGAGCTCTGCCATAGAACACTGCGCCCATGGTTTACAATACTGCACTGTGCACTCAAAACATTGTTAAGAGGGTAAATCTCATAAGCGTTCTTACCACCGTTTTTAAAGAGGGAGGAGAGAATTTGGATGAGGTGTTCAGAGAGCACAGACACAGGTCCCACGAGACATTGCTGTTTTCAGTGTTGCATCTTGTGATGCCCAGGGGGTGGTGATGCCCAGGGGGTGGTGAGGCACTCCGTCTTGGGTTTACAGAAAACTAATACAAAGAACTCAATCTTCTTTTTTGAAGGGGGTCTACTTACAAGTATTTCTCTTACTATTTGGTATGCTGTTGATTTTGCAAATTGTCACTGAAAAACTTGTAGTCCGTCCTGGGAATGTGTGATTTTTAAGGAGGGCTCCAGGTGCCTGGCTTGCTGAGATGCAAGGAGCTTCACCCCCTTTTTGCCCTCAGACAAAATTATTTTTTCAAAATAGAAATGTGGGGGAAAATACTCCCGTGTGTGTGTGTGTGTGTGTGTGTGTGTGTGAAAAGTGTGAACAGAGTACACCAAAGATAATTCAGTCATTATCTTTAAGTGGCAGAATCAGTTTTTAAATTTTGCTAATCTTTAGGCTCTAATTTTTCTGTGATGAACATTAATTTTGGCGATAATTAAAGGTCGTTTTTGAATATAAAAATGGACAAAGTAAGTAAGGATCGACATGCTTGTAACGACCTCTCGTGAAGTGTAACGTGAAGAGGGTAACTGGGGGGGAGCATGCGCTTGAATCTGGGAGGGTTGCGGTTTCTGAGGAGCAGGATTTTCCAGGCTAGCCACTGAGTCAGGCTGAGGACGCTTATGGAGTTTTTTCTGGGTACCCCAGACGGTGCCCAGCACCTTGTACATGTGCAAAAGCGTTGGATGAGTGAGTGAATAAAGAAGGAATTTAACTCGGGCTTAGGCAGTACAGTCTGGGGAAGAGGGGGAGTTATTTGACACAGGGCATCTAAGTCCTGTTGGGTTTCTGACCTGGGGATAGAAGAAGAACCAGGGACCACTGACATGTAAGCAAGCTATGTGGCATTAAGTGGGGCACTTGAGGAATGTGTCAGACGGTAGCCGAAGGCAGACTACATGGCCAGCAGTTGGGGGGGGGGGGTGGACATAAAGCCATGGTGAGCTTGGGGAGGTCCCTGTGCTTGAGGCAGGTGGTAGAAAGTGTTCACATGTCCCTAACTTGGTGAGGCATCCTCAGCCAGTGGGTGTGTTCTCCCTTGGTTTTGACAGAGTGCCACCTGTCTGTGAATGTTTTCCTAGTGACTTGAAGATGTAAATGAATTGATGGTATCACTTGATACCTTTCTGGCAAAAGGAAGCCCTGCTATTTTGCAGTAACTTTAAAGCTAGCCGTGCTTTGCACCTCAGTCTATTGGTTGGGCATTAATATGGTTGCTCTTCCTTTTTTTGGTTGGTATTTGTCTCTTTCAGTCCTTCTAGGCAATTACTCTATGTCTTTAGGCTGTGAGAGTTTCTTTTAAGCTTCCAGAGTTGGATTTTTTTTGTCTTTAATTTTTTTTAAGTTTATGTATTTATTTTGAGGAAGAGAAAGCTTGCACGAGTAGGGGAGAGGCAGAGAGAGAAGGAGAGAGAGAGAGAGAGAGAGAGAGAGAATCCCAGACAGGCTCCACAGTTGGCACAAGCCCAGTGGAGGGCTTGAACCCATGAATGGCGAGGTCATGACCTGAGTGGAAATCAAAACTAGGACACTTAACTGACTGAGTCCTTCAGGCACCCCTAGTCTTTAATTGTTTCAATCTTTTTAAACCTTGATCTTTTAACTGGAAAGTTTTATTCATTATATTGCTTCTGATCCTTGATATATTTTGAGCTTTGTATTTGCCCTACTTTTTATTTCTTTTATCTTCCTTTCTGTTCTTAGGGGTGATTTTTGCTTCCTTTTCCTCATTCCATTTTTCCTTTTTGTTTTGGAAGCTCTGTTTTCCATCTAATTTTTTCAGCGTGGACACTCTGGGTACCTACACATTTATACTTAGTAAAGCCTAATATTAATAAGTGCCTCCATCCTCTTCTCAAATAATAAGAGGCTCTTAGATCATTTTATTTCTAATTGCCTTTCTCCCAACATAGATGCTCTTATTTGACCAGTGTATTAGTTGTTTAGTACCTGGAAGTAGATATCACAGTTATTATTTTTCACAGTAAATACGTGTGTGGATTTTCTAACACATTTGCCAATATCTTGTCACTTAGACCTTCTGTGCTCTGAACTCCTTTTCCTCATTGACTCAAGTACAGCCTTTAGAAGTTCCTTGAGTTGCTGAGAATTGCCTCAGTTTTTGTTTTATTGAAAATATCTTCATTTGACCATCAATCTTGAATGGAAGTTTTCCTGAGTATAAAATTACAATTATTTATCCATTCCTTGTACTCACAAAATTTATGACTATGTAATAGCCAAGCTCAGTACTACATTCTGAGGAATCAGGGATGAGCCAGTGTAGACTGCCTTATAGGATTAACCAGATAATTGGAAAAACAGACAATCAAACCATCACAAAGGCAGAAGTGCAGTCAGTGACTGACATGTAGAACTCATGGTGTTCTTTGAGTTTATAACAAAGAACTTGACCAAATCTGGGGAACAAGGGAAGGTCTCCTTCAAATAAATGTAAATTGAGCTGAAGATTCAACTGAGGCTTGATGAATAAGTAAGAGGTACCTTGGCAAAGGCAGGGCTGAGAAGAGTGGAGTCAGGGGAGAACATTCCAGGAACAAGAAAATGCATGTGCAAAGGCCCTGTGGTGGAATAGCATCTCTGAGAACCTCAAAGATGGCCCATACAACTACATGACCAAAAATGAGGTGATTGATGGTAGCCAGTGGAGCTGGGAAGGTCAGTTGGAGGATCATGAAGAGCTTGTAAATTGTGTTGAAGATCTGGGTTTTTCTACCAAAATGCTGAATTTGTATTTGTAATTCATAGTAGAGAAGTTGAAGGGAGGAGGTAAGGAAGGAAGGAAAAAAGTCAGACAAACAGACTGGCCTGGTTCACAAGGAAAAGGCAAGACCCAACCTGAAATACAAGGCACCTGCTTTCAAACTCCCCCGACCCAGCTAACAGTTTGTAGCCAGGAATATATCCTGGGGATATATATATATATATATATATATATATCCCTGACTGGTATTCTTGGAAGGGATGTAGCTTGAGAAAGCTCACTTTATCAAGCAGAGAAAGATGGATAATCGATTCTTTTCTTGCCCAGCTTTTCAAAATAGTTGGTAGAAAGCATTCGATTCATGCCAGCAGCCTCCATTCCATTCTTTGCTGGGGTCTGCACCGGCCCCTCCTAGGAAACTAAAACAAGCCCCTCGTCCCAATGCTGGAATCGCAGCTTCCCGTCTCTGAATGCAGCTCCGAAATACATGAGCGAGCTCAGACGTGCGGTACCTAAGTATTTCAGAGAAATGAATTTTTATGTCCTGTGAGCTAGTGTTCTGTATGTGTTGGTGTCTTGTAAATAATCACGCCTGTGTCCTGGGGCAGCCAGAGATTTCATAAGCCACTAACGACCGGAAGCCATGGGTTTGGCTTTGTTTTTGGTTACATTCTGTGAATGTAAGTCCATATTCCTTCTTTGTGGGACTTTTTTTTTTTTTAACATTTCACTTTCATATACATTTTTAGGAACGCCATATGTACAAATGTATAAGGTTGTTTGTGATTCATTGCTGTTTTCAGTAGATGATGAATTAGATGACTGATGAGGTTTTCCCTTCTAGCCTATGGGACACAGTTTGCTGAGGAATCTGGGAAAATAGCATATGAGTATTTCATCCAATACAAGAGAGCCAGCCTTCAGACTAGGCCACCTTTATTTCCACCATTGGTTGCACTGTAGCCTAAGCGGGATGTAAAAGGAATGTATTTTCTGAGGCAAACAGATTTGTGTTGGAATCCCAGGGTACAGCTGCTCCTCAGGTCATCTGGGTCACTTACAGACGCTCCCTGGGTCTCAGTCTCTCCCTGTCTATAGAACTAGAAATAACACTGTCTTACAGAACTTCTGATTTAATATAGCATTGCACGGTAAGAACAGGTTACTGGGAACCACTCAATAAATACTGGTATTTGCCTCCTCTTTTGCTTATGTGTTTGTTCCCAAAGCCAGGCTGTTCAAACCTCCACATTATTTATTTTGCTACCCGCAAGTTAGAATCACAAAGTTCAGTTCAGTTCAATATAATATTATTGCATTTCTTGAAAACAAATGTCTAATTCCAGCTGGTGTCAGATTCAGTAGAATATTTCTCTGACTGTGTTTTATTTTTACCAGAGCCAAATGATCAAACCGTGTGCCAGTTATTTCGCATTAGTATTTAAAGAAATACGCAAATATTAGAATACTTTATCAAAATATTGAAAAGAAAGAATACTCAATGCTGGTGAGGATGTGGTGAGGCAGATGCTGTCATTCCTGTGCTGCTCTGTGAGGGTCTTGAGTCGTAAAACAGCATGTAGGCCATCGCAGTAATCCTGAATCCAGCAATCCATCTTAGGGAGAGGATCGGGGGTAGGTAGGTGAATAAAAGTTTATGTGGCATCACATTCCTCGTGGCATTATTTGTGACAGTGTGCTAGTAGAAGCCACCTAAATGTTTAACAATAGGGAAATTATTAAATTATGGGACAACCAGATGATGAAATGTTATTTTACTCTTAAAATGAGGTTTACAAAGAAACGTTAGTGACAAGGAAAAATAGTTCTGATAGAATCTTGAGGGTGAAAGGCAGGCCAGGGAAGAATATCTGCAGCCTGAGCTCAGCTATGGAAGAATCTTAGAGGTCTTTCTCTTTCTACAGGCCTTAAAAAATTGGGGGAGGGACCCCTGGGTGGCTCAGTCGGTTAAGTGTCGGACTTTGGCTCAGGTCACGGTCTCATGGTTTGTGGGTTCAAGCCCTGTGTCGGGCTCTGTGCTGACAGCCCGGAGCCTGCTTCGGATTCCCTGTCTCTCTCTCTCTCTGTCCCTCCCCTGCTTGCACTCTCTCTTGCAAAAATAAATAAAAGCATTAAAAATTTTTTTTTTAAATTGGAGGAAATGCACAAAATGTTACCAGCATGGATGTAGGATTGACATGCATTTTCTTTTTTATTCTTAAAAACATTTCTTCAAGGTGCACTCCTCCTTTTGGAATCAGGAAAAGGAATAGTGTTGTGGTGGTTGTTTTTTAAAGTGTGGTCTGGTCCCCATGATGTGAAGCCTTCAGGGAGATCACCCCACCGGGTTGGCATCCAGATGTGGGCCCCTGTGCTTGTTTCTCACACACAGGCTGTGCCAACCGTGTTCTTTCTTGGGTAAGGCCCATGAAGTGTGGAGAAAAGACTGTCTTCCTGTGCTAGCTGTTCGGGCCTCTGCCAAGGAGCGCGAGGTCTGGAGATTCCTGTGAGGCTGGACTGTGCCATTCCTTGTCTCGGTCTGCTCAGGCTGCCACAGGGAAATACCGGAGACTGGTGGCTTGAATCACAGAAGTTTATTTTCTCATAATTCTGGAGGCCGGAAGTGTGAGATCAGGGTGCCGGGAAGGTCAGGTTCTGGTGAGGGTTCTCTTCCCCACTTGCAAAGGGCCACCTTCTCCCTGGGTCCTCACCTGACAGGGAGGGGGAGGAGGAGGGGGAGAACGGGAGACTCCCTAATCCCATCCAGAGGCCCCACCCTCATGCCCCCATCTAACCCAATCACGTTGGGGGTTAGGATTTCAGCAGAGGGATGGAGGGCACAAGCATTCAGTCCACAGCACCTGTGTTCCCCAGCCCATCTCACCCTCACCATCATGGGGCCCTCAACATCCTCACTGCAGACAAGGGCAGGGGACCTGGAGTGGCCCAGGGCTCNACTTGTAGGCGCTGTTTTAACTGGCCGAAAACAACACAGATGTATTCGCTTGCAGTTCTGCAGGTTGGAAAAGAACTCTGACAGTGGGTCTCAGGGGCTCAAATCAAAGATGGTAGGGTTGCATTCCTTCTGGGGCTCTGGGGGAGAGTCTGTTCCTTCTCCTTCCAGATCTAGAGGCAGTTGGCACGCCTTGCCTCACATCTTCTTTCGGCCAGCATATCACCTTGACCTTGCATCCACTGCCACTGACCCTTTTCTAGTCATCGTTTTATTTTACCTATTTATTTTTTGAAAGCTTAATTTAATTTTGAGAGAGAGAGAAAGCACGAGTTGGGGAGGGGAAGAGAGAGAGGGAGACAGAGAATCCCAAGCAGACACCACGCTGTCAGCACGGAACCTGACGTGGGGCTCAGACTCATAAACCGTGAAATCATGACCTGAGCTGAAACAGAGAGTCGGACGCTTGACCACGCAAGCCACCCAGGCGCCCCATCTAGGCATTGTTTTAAACGCAATCCCTGCTCAACTTAATCCTCACAACAACTCTGAGATAAGCATTGCTATTTTACAAATGAGGAAGTTGAGGCAGAGAGGGACTAAGAAGCTTGCATAAAACCGTGGACTTGAAGAGTGATAAAACTGGGGTTCAGACATTGGTCCACCTGTGCTATTTTGACACTAGTGAGCACTGAAATTTATAGACTTGTCTTCAGAGTATGGCTCGGCCTGACGCTGAGTAACTTCCTCTGTCACTCCAAGCCTCAGTTTACTCATCTATAAAATGGGCATGATTGTTGGCACGTGGAATTGCAGCAAGGGGTGAGGGTGCTTGATGAATACCTGAGGGCAAACAGAGGGGGTTTTCTTCTGCTCCTGGGCTGAGTGCTTTTGGAGTTGCTGAGAGCGGAAGTGTGGGTGTTGCTGAGCTGAAAGCCTGGGGAGAGGGCTCCTGGCGGAGGAGGAGCCTGAGCACTTGAAGGGAGGGCAGGCAGGGAGATGGCTGCCAGTAAAGGAGCTCCTGAGAAGCTGTGGGAGCAGGATCACCCAGGAGGGGTGCCTGACAGGTGTGCAGCTCAGGTAAGAGGCTGAGTTTGAGGGGCCCCCACCTGCTGGGCATTAGCACGAGGGTGAGGTGGGTGTGGCCAGGCAGCAACCAGCCCCAGAAGAAGGGCAAGTCCGGGCCCATGTTCCCTGCACCCCTGGAGCCAGGAGCTCGTTAAAGAGGAGGGGAAGGAGTAATTATGTGCAAACGTCTGAAGGTAAAAGACCATGAGGAGTGGAGGTAAGAGGGGGTTGTTCTTGACTTTGCGCAGACAGCGTGCCAGGAGGGCAGGACGGATGGGAGAGGGTGGTGGTGGATTCCAGGGTCACTAGCTAAGGTCAGCACAGGGCCAGTGAATGCACCAGGGCTGCCTGGAAGGCTGGGGAGAGTGGCTGAGGGTTGACGTGACCTGTAATGGGGAGCCCTGGGGAGCTCTGGAGCAAGGGAGGAGCAGGCTTAAAGGGGCGAAAGGTCCAGCTGGTGACTGAGGGGAGGGAAGGAAGAAGCAGCAGGGACAGTTTTGTCTGGGGCCTCTATCCAAGGCACTGCTGTCAAATAGAAATGTAATGCCAAACACCTGTATCACTTCAAATTGACCAATAGCGTATTAAAAACAAAAGGAAAGAAGTGATATTAATTCTGATAATGTATTTAACTCAATATATCAAAAGTATTGATCATTTTCACACGAAATCCATATGAACATTATTGTTGAGATAATTCGCGTTTGTGCTGAGTCTTCAGGATCCAGAGTGTATCCCACGCAGGAAGTCTCGATTTGCCTTGTTCCGGGAGCCACAGGTGGCTCTTACGGGACGGTGCGGCTCTAGACATAGAACAGGTTTGTGTGAAGTTCACTGCAGTTGCGTCTTTTCCCCAGGTTTCCGTGTTGTTTCCTTTTCAGCTGCCACCGGAGGGTGTCTACTGACTGGAGGGCAGTGGGGTCCTTTGACTATGAGCCATGAGCAGGGGAAGTACGGCGGCTGGCCTCCTTCCTCTCTGCTCTGCTGAGCCTGTGGGCAGGTCTCCACTGCAAGCCCGGAGTTAAACATTAACCCTGGATTTCTCAGGGATAGCCCAAGCGAGCGAAAGAAGTGTTTTTAGAAAATTAACTTCTCTCTGTTCCGAAGTAGTCCTGTCTTCTGAGGAGTAAAGGGGGAGGGGGAGTTGCTGAGTCCATTGTAGCTGCTCACGTGTTAGCTCGTGAGGCCAGTGCTGGGCGTTTAATTCAGGTAGATTTGATTTGGGAGCTACAGCTGAAGGTCGAGGAGGAATTTAAGTCTCATTGGTACAGGTGGGCAGGTGCTGTGGATGGGAACTTTGCCTGTGCTTTCCAGCTCTTTCTCTTAGCTGCTCTGCGTCTCCTTGATTTGGGAGAAAGGGAATCGGCTTCTACTCTGCCTGTGCTTTCCAGCTCTTTCTCTTAGCTGCTCTGCGTCTCCTTGATTTGGGAGAAAGGGAATCGGCTTCTACTCTGCCTGTGCTTTCCAGCTCTTTCTCTTAGCTGCTCTGCGTCTCCTTGATTTGGGAGAAAGGGAATCGGCTTCTACTCTATTCTCTTATGTTCCTGGGACTTTGGTGTGCTGTGGATGTTGTGTGTGTTATGAAACAAGCTTTGGTGCTGGATGATTTTGGGTCTGATTTTAAGCTTTATGACCACGGGAGAGAGAGGTCCCCTTTCTGCCCCTCAGTTTATCTGTGAACTAGGAATGGGAATACATATGACATGAGAGTTTCTTCAAAGGATATAATGAGAGAATGTGTGTAAAGCTCTTTACCTGGGACGCGAGCGCTCAGTCGATTGGAAATTTGTGGGTTACTATTACTGTCATTGCCATTTTTATTCATGGAGCAGGGCCTGGGCTGAGTTTGTGGGTTGGATCAGGAGAGGCAATAGGAGAAGGATTGGGGGGTGGGGAGGGACGTCTCCTTACCAAAGCAAGTGTGAAAGGGGTCTCTGAGAGGGTGGAGCCAGAGCCTCCAGAAGGGCAGGCAAAAGTTGGGAGGCTCAGGGAGCCTGTCCTGGATGGGCAGGCCAGCAGTTCTGTGGCCATGACCGTACACTCTGTCTAGGGGTCATGTTCTTCCTTACAGGTTCCATCTCCACCTCCCATGTCCAGAGTTACCCAAACATTTTCCAAACCAGTCTGACCCCTTTCTAATATGTTCCAGATGCATTTGCAAGAATGTGGAAAAACGAAGAGCCAAGTGGGAAGTTACACACTTATAGCGTCATGTTGGGCCCGAAGATTTTGACCAGTGGGCACCCTGATCCGGGGGCGGGGGTGTGTGGGTGGGCTGCCTGTATTCCTTGTCCTCGCCTATTTCCCTGAGGAGGGGCCTTCCACAGCCCCTTCCCATGCGTGGCATTTAGAACTGTCATTGGCATGGTGGATTTTGTCTCAGGCATGCACTTTGATGCTTGGACCTATTAGGAGGGCTTTGGTTTGCTCATTTTCTGAATATTTATTGAGCACCTGCTATGATTTGCTTTGCGTTTTCTTTTCTAATTAAGATATAATTGACATGTAACAATAGGTTCAGTTGTACTGTATTTCTTAGTGATTAGTGATTTACAAAAAATAGTTTTGATTTTACAGACTCCCTGAAAGAGTCCTGGGGCCCTCCCAGGAGTTCACTGATCACAATTGGGGAACGGAACTACTTCTTGAAAGGAAACATATGGGACTATGGGAGCTTAAAACAAGTCAACCTGACCTAAGATGGGGGACAGGAGACTAGATAAAAAAGGAGGACATCAGAGAATGTTTAAGACAGAGGCAAAGCATGTGCAAAGGTCCGGTGGTGAGGGAGTGCATGGTACCCTAGAGGAGATAAAAGAAGACTGCATGAATCCTCTGCCTAGGGTATAGTGGGACAAGTTCCACCTCTGCCTTAAATCCTTGTTACTAAAAACTGAATGAGATGCTGTGACATGCCAAATACTGAGTTATCTCTTCCCTCCTGTAGCTGACAGTCTGGAAGGGGACAGCATATCCCTATACTCACCCAGCATTACTGTGATCCTTGCAGAGATGGGGGAAAGAGTTGGGTTTGATATGTGTGCATAAAAGTCAGATGTGGAAAGTCAAGTGTTCAGGGAAGGTCAAGTTCAGTCTCAAAGGGTAAGTAGGGGTAATCCAGGCACAGGGGGAGGTATGTGTGTACCAGTCTAAGAACGGGGAGGCTCACAGGTCTGGAGGCAAGAGGTAGCATGCACTTTAGTAGGAATGAGAAGGATGCACTAGGAAAAGCTGGGGAGATTGGGAAAGGGTTTACTGTCTAGTACAGTGTGTCAGTCAAATGAGTTGACCCTGAGCACTAAACCCAGTGTGTTTTGTTGTTAAGGTCACAGGCTAGGTTCTGAGCCATGGTTCTATATCTTGTGGGTAGGTCGCTTTACCTTTTTGGACTACCTGAGAAAGGCTGCGCTGCCTGAAGCCTGTTGGTCTGGGCTCTAAACTACTTGTGGGACCTGGGATTGGTTTCTCAACCTGTGATTCAGCTCAGTCATTCCTGTAATAGGAGCAATACTAGTATCTGCCTCCTATGATTATTGTAGGGATTCAATAAGTTATATTGAACTTATAGGGCTTAACTATTGTTATTGGCAAATTCCTCACCCACAAGAGGGATGCTCATGCCATCTTACCCTCTGGGGTAGGCGCCAAAATACCAGGATGAACCACCTCTGGGAAGCTGCACCTGCCGGAAGAGGCCTTTAAGTGTCAAAGCACAAGTTCACTGGAATTTGCCTGCCTGGGACTGAGTCCTGGCCTTACCTCTTACTTGCTGTGTATGTGACCTTGTTCAACAAGTTGCTTACTCTCCAGACCTCAGATTTGCATCTGTTAAAACGGGGTAGTAAAATGCTTCCTTCCTAGGATTGCCTAGTGAAATGAGGTCAGTCATGTAATACTTAGCACTGAGAGTACCAAGTAAACTGCTGACCATGGCTGTGATTTTGTGCCCATGCCACCTTGAGCAAGGATGCACTTAGACTCTAGTCTCCTTGAGGGCAGAAACCTGTCTGTGTCTGTATTCCTAGGTCCAGATGCTCATCACATGTCTCTGAAATAGGGAATATGTTCCTTTCTGTTACACGTGAGGTGCCTGAGACCCAGAGAAGGGACACTCTGCACCCACATGGCCGGATGGTAGAAGAAGCGAGACAGGAACACAGCTTCTCATTTTGAGCCAGTGGCGTTTCCACAGCAGTACATAAAACCTTGAATTTTGTCAGGACCGTCACTTGAAGGCTATACTGGTACTTGGAATGTCTTCACTGAATGCTGTGGAGTGGGAGTGGGGATGGAATGCCTTCGATCTGCCCTGGACCTTGGGAGCTGGGAAACACTTCTATAAAACTGATTTGGGGAGGTCCTCACAGCCTGAAAGAATGCAGAGGGGATCTCTAGGGTACAAATTGGGTAATTTTATGCTCACATACTTACAAGACAGGCCTTGCCAAGGAGATGGAGAACAGTGCCAGTGTTGCGGGAGAGGTGACCTTGCTGATAGTTTTTTCAGTGACCCAGACAAGTCCAAACGCTACCCAACTGCCCAGGCATTTTCAGGCTGAGCTCTTCTGCTGAAAACAGGCGGTAGGTTTTCACAGGCCCAGAGTTGCTTCAAGTTGAGCAGGATACATTTTTCATGAGCCTGTACAATGAAGCGTGGTGACCTCTTGTGATGAAGACTCGCGCTGCCTCCAGGAAGCCCGCTTCATGCCAGGGGGCCGTAGGCAGTGACTGACACGTGTGACTTGAGGAGATAATGGCCTAAAAAGATGCTCGTAAATGTTTGTCAGATGGTCAACTGGATGTGCACAGAGCATTCCTCTGGTTGGAAGGGAGGGCATACTTAGAGCATCTGGCTGCTGGTAGCCACAGAAACCCCGTGGCCTGTGGGCAGAGAAGTGGCCAATTTCTGAGTAGGATCTCCAGCGTCTTTTTAAACACACAACCTCAGGGGATGGGTTTGTCAGATTTCCCATCTCTATCGCCAGCCTCTTCCCGGAGCTCCAGATCCTTAGATCCAACCTCCATTTGACGTCTTTACTCAAGCATTTTAAAGACAAGTCCTCAGTTTCCCCTCCAGCTGTAATTCCCAGGTCCTGCCCATCTTAGCAGCGCTGCCTCCTACTGCCCAGCATAAGCTGGATGTCCAGCCCTTCTCCTGACCCGGCCCTTTTCCCACATCCAGTCCAGCGCTAAGGTTGGTGGGCTCCACCACCAACATGTACCTTGACTCTATCCAGAAGCTCCATTTCCAGCCACCACGCTGGTCTGAGCCACCTTCTTTCCCTTCCTGGGTGCCTGAGGGGTCAGCCCCCCCACCCCCCGCCCACTACTTCTCACCCTGTTCCTGTGTGATTGGAGTGATGACACCCCGCCCTCCCCGCTTCTCCCTCCCAGGTACCTTGGCACACATCCTTCCCCGACTCTACGTGCCTCAGGGTCTTTGTACTTGCTGTTTCCACTGCCTGCAATTCTGTTCCCCGTGGCTTTTTACAAGCTGAGACCTCAGGGTCTCAGCTCAAGTCACATCTCTCCAGCAGCACCTTCCCTGGCTCCTGCTTTCGAGGCCTCCGTGCATCTCCCCCTCAGGAGGTCTCCAGACTCTTCCTTAGTCTGTAATCCTCTTACTGACCTGTCTAGTCTGCCTTCCACAATACACCTTTTCAGTAAAGGGTCAGACAGTATCGGAAGCTCTGTGGCCTTACGGTTTCTGTCACACTGATTCATCTCTGCCATTTTAGTGTGAAAGAGCCCCATCAGGCATGTAGGGACATGGATGTGGCTGTATCCCAGTACTTTATTTGTGGACACTGAAATTTGAAATTCATATTATGAATTTCATCATTGTCCTGTGTCAGGAAAATACTCTCCTTTTGAGTAAAAAAATAAAAATAAAAAAATACCTTAACCATTCTTGGCCGTTGGACCTTACAGGAATATGTAGTGAGACAGACTGTAGTTTGCTAGTTCGTGTTCTAGAATGTAAGCCCCGTGAGGCCAGCAGTCCATCTGCCTTGTCCTTCGTGGTACCCCAACTGCGTAACATTTCTTGGGACATAGAACATGCTCACTAAATAGCCAAAGGGTGAAAGAAGGCTGAGGAGGCTGTGTCTGGAGCGGAGCAGACCTATCCGAAACACAGAACCACCATGTTTCTGAAAACAAGGAGTACAGAAACAAGGAGGAAAAGAAGAACAACCACAGCGATAGGCATCTAAAGATCTGTCAACAGCAGTTTCTGGACGGCAAGTCCATCCTCCAGCCAAGACAACAATTGACCACCCACAATCTGTATTTTCTAGGCTCAGAGACGACTCCAAGTCAAGCAAGAATCCTCCAAACTGGCAACTCAGCCTGGCCGTCAGAGCTCTAACCCATGAGAGGTCATAGACTTTTTGTCCTGGCACAGGGAGTTAACAGCTGCATAAATTAATATTTACCTGCTTTTCTCAGGAAAGCTATTCTTGATCTTTAAACATGAGAATCCGTCTTCCATCCCATCTGGCATCTGTAGCATGTGTATCTCTTTTCGTCTTCACCTTGACCACTGGCTCAGAATGAATACTTCTCTGATGTTTTTTCTAATAGCATTTGTCCCCCCTGCTATAACTTTGAGACAAAATACTTTTCTTAATAATACTCTCAGAGGGAAAATATTTGGCGCTCTCCTCCATAATTTTTGATGGAACCTGTTTATTGCCTTGTGGTCATTCCACTGGCGGTCATTTGATGCTTTGGATGGCTGAATGAGGCCCCATTTGGGCTGTGTCTCTGGACACCGTTTGGAAACATTTGGAAAGTTTAAAGAAAGCTCTGACAACTGGTTGAATTTGGGGGAAAATATAACTAGATTGTACCTCTTAACCTCATATCAAAATCCTGGATGAATTAAAGATTTAAACAAGGAGAAAAGATGGATAAACATTCAAAACACTTAATTTTAGGAATATGAATGTCTCTTAACATGTTACTGAAGGCAGAAACATAAAGATAATTACAGAAGAGTTCAGAAACTCATCAGCACAGCCCTTCCCCTAAACAAGTCTGTTAGAATCACGAGAAAACTACAACCTTATACAGTTAATTTCCTGACAAAGCGTTCATTTATTTAAAACTTCTTTCTTTCTTTCTTTTTTTGGTGAGAACATTTAAATTCTTCTTTCATAGCATATATTAACTATATAATACAGTATTACCATCCTGTTATACACTAGATCTTCAGATCTTGTTCACCTCATAACCAAAAGTTTATATCCTTTTACCAGTTTCTCATTTCTCCCATCAGCCAGCCCCTGGTACCCACTTTTCTACTCTTTCTGAGTTGCACCTTTTTCTAAATTAACATAGCAATGAAATTTCACATGTCATATTTGTCCTTCTCTGTCTGGCTTGTTTCACTAGTGTAATGTCTTCCATGTTCATCCATGTTGTCACAAATGACTGAGTCTTTAAGGCTGAATAATATTCCACTGTATATATGTACCACATTTTCTTGATCTATTCATCTACTGGTGAACACGTCGCTTATTTCCATGCACTAACTATTAGGAATAATGCTTCAGTGAATGTGAGAGTACAGATGTCTTCAAGATAATGAATTTGTTTGCTTTGGATATATACCCGGAAGTGGTATTGATGGATCATATTGTAGTTCTAAACCTCTGTACTGCCTCCCACAGTGGCTGCACGAGTTTACATTCCCAACAATAGTATATAAGGGTTCCCTTTACTCCACATCCTCACCAGTGTTTACCTTTTTGATAATAGCCCATCTGACAGGTGTGAGGTGATAGCTCCTTGTGGTGTTGATTTGCATTTCCTTGATGATGAGTGATCTTAAATAAGTTTCATTTCCTTAATGTGTAAAATGATCTAATCATTGACAGAAAGACAATTGAAAAATGGGAAGAGAATATGTAGAGTTGTATATATAAGGATGTTAATTAAAAAATGAGTGAAGGACATGAACAGATGCCTCACAAAGTTCAGCCAGCCAACATTCATTTGGAAAAGAAATTCAATCTTTTTAGTAATAACTGCCCCACCTACTGACACAAAACAACCCTGAGGTACCACGTTCTGCCCGTCAAATTGTGAAGAATAAAAAAGAATAGGGGTAACAGCGCCTGGGTGGCTCAGTCACTTAAGCATCTGACTCTTTTTTTTTTTTTTTTTTTTTTTAAGTGTCTGACTCTTGATCACAGCTCAGGTCTTGATTTCAGGGTCATGAGTTCAAGCCTTACACTGAGCTCTGCCCTGGGCATGGAGCCCACTTAAAGGGGAAAAAAAAAGGAGGAGTCTGGGTGACTCAGTCAGTTAAACATCTGACTTCATCTCAGGTCATGATCTCATAGTTCGTGGGTTCCAGCCCTTCATCAGGCTCTGTGCTCATAGTGTAGAGCCTGGAGCCTGCTTTGGATTCTGTGTCTCCCTCTCTCTCTGCCCCCCCCCCCCATGCTCTGATTCTCTCTATCTCTTGAAAAGTAAATAAACATTAAAAAGAAAGAAAAAAAGAATAAGGGTCAGTGTATTGCTGACTGTTGCTGAGGCAGCATAGTTATGTTATCCAAAGATCCAATGGCTCTACTTTTAGCGATTGAGATTCATTTGGTATTGCCTTAATTCCCAACACCATTAGGACAGGGACTCTGTCTGACTTAGTCACCACTTGTGTGCTTGATAAGAACTGGTTGAATGAATGGCTGACTGAATAGACACCAAGGATATTGGAGTGTTTTGAGTAGCAAAATGTTGGAGACATTCACTGTGTTCCTCATTGCTGTGTTGTTGCTTAAATATATCAACAGGCTAGGTTTCTAAGTGACCAGGAGTTGAACAAATGACCTGCCACTGGGTTGACTAAATTGGCATTAATTCAGTCAAAATGCTGCCGTGGGGAGAGGTGTATTCCACTCTAGCAGGTGTTTATGCCAAGTATGTTCTTGGCGCTTCTGTGTTGAGCTGGAGCCCAGCATGGGGAACACTTTCAGTGGTAAAGCATTCAGCATATCCATGATCACCCACTGCTGGATTACACCACGTGTAAACGTGCCGTTCTCTCCCCTTCCTCAAACGGCAGGATTTTGTAGAAAATACTGTCTTCCACTTCAGCAGGCACCACATACACTCGCAACTGAGCCTTCAGTCCTCGCGTTAACTCCAGTATCCAAACCCTTGGAGAATGACATTCCTGCTTGAGGCAATCTAATTAAACTTCTGCTGTCAATGTGAAGTGGCCCCCAATGGGCAGATCAAACCTATTTTTAGGTTGCAAGTGTTATAAGAAGAAATATTTAATTAGAATGGGGGAATGTTTAAAATAGCTTTCTCTCTTAACATGGGTGCCTGCTGGCTTGTTTTCCCTGATGTCATTAATCACCAATGGCCGGATGTCAGAATTCACAGTCAGCTATAGCTTCTGTCGAAATCTGCCTTCTTTGGGTAATTTGTCGCATAACTCAAAATGCCAGGTCTCTCCAGATCCCGGTACTTTCCTGTGAGCCAACGGCCCTGAGAGCTTTAGACAATTCAGTTCAGAGCGTTTCTTCAGCATGAGTGCCCAGGCAGGTATTTCTCCTGCTGAGTCTGTGGTTCCTGGTGTCTGTGGACAGATTGAGGAGATAGACACTATTCTGTGGTCAGGGGACCCAGAAGGGCTTGATGTTGCCTTGGGACCTATGTAATGGCCTGGGTGCAGAGAAAGTGATGGGAGGGAGATAAAATCTGCAGCTCCGATAGGTTTCACACCTCAGTTTTGATATTCTTTCATGATTTTTCTGTATCAACAAGTGCAAATCTTTGGGAACTGGAAAGTAGATTTACTCTACTTAATAGTTGTGCCATAAGAAGTCATATAGATTAGATTTTATGTAAAAAAAAAAAAATCACACAAGTGGTTCTAAGTGCTTTCTTGTTGTTTAACTCATGCAATCACCGTGATAGCCCTTTGCGGTAAGTGTGTGATGATTATTCCCATTTTAAAGATGAGGAACCTGAGGCATAGAAAGGATGAATACCTTCCCAGAGCCACTCACCAGTGACTGGTAGAGACAGGATTAAAACAGTCTGGCTCTGGTTTTGGGTGCTTGGCCACATCTTCCATTTTATTCCTTTATGATTAATAAGGAACTTTTGCTTCATTCCTGCTGGATTTTAAGTAGTGCATGCCTCCTAGAGCTTCACTTTCCAGCTTCCTGCAAATGATTGCCCTTCTCCCAGACTCTAGGGTGTTGGAAAGTCACTATTTGTGAGAGGAAAGAGCACTATTATACTGCTCTTGTGGGAGGCAACCATTAAATCTGTATGATTCTTCAGTCTGATGTTTCTGCTTCTAGGGTTGTACTCTGAGGAAATAATCCAAGATATTCATACAAAAACCTATTTAAACAGAGACATTTGTACATCGTGTTTCTAGTATCACCAGAACTTAGAACACTTTCTAGCACGTGATAGACATCGGGCAAAGAATTATTAGTGAGCAGATCACAAATTGCAAACTAAAGGAAAGACACACACAAAACCTCAGTGTCCACCCAGGGGATGAAATAATAATTTTGTATCCATTGATGGTTTGCTATATAGACCTTAGAAATCATGTTTATAGAGGAAATTTCATCAGCAGTAGCTTTAAAATAATCTGTTAAGGGGTTAAATAAAAAACCAAAATATGAAGGACATTATTTCCTTGGTTCCCCTAATTAGCATAATGGTGTGTTTGTAGTTTTAAGCTGATTGAATTCACTTCAGAAGCCTCACCAGTAGTTGTCTGTACATAGTTAGCAAGTTGTGGTTGATTTTCTTCAGTCCTTTGGATTTAGGGTATTTTTCATCGTTCTTATAATAAATCTATATTCCTTTGTGATCAGAAGAAAGAAATGTTTAAAATTGTACCTTCCATGGGGACACAAAAAGAAGGAGCAAGATTTACCCAAAAGGGAGGAGGAAAGGTAGCTTAGCAGAAAATGTTGGTCAGAAAAACACTAAAACTTAAAGAGGCTGTATTTGCCTGGCAGGCTTGAAATTAGCCTTTCACTTCTCTTAGTGTATGTAACTTGCCAATTTTTTTAATAATGAAACTATATTATTTCAACAAATACATACCTCTTTAATGGGAAATGTGGAGTGTTAAGTGGATTAGCTTAAAATTGGCCACAGCATCGGCCACCGGTCAAAGCATTTCTCTCTGGTCCCCACGTGTGCCACCTGCCCCTTCTGTCCGCCTTGTGCTTATGATGCTGGCCATCTTGCTGACCGGCTGGGGACTACCCTGTGCCTGGCACATAACCAGTTTTCATATGTTTGTTTAATGACTGAACTGAATAGCCGTGGAGTCCATTTTTAATATTTAAAAATCTGTCTGCTTTGTAAGGCTCCGTGTTCTTCCAGCCTCACTCACCTCTCCTAATCCCTCGTCTCTGGGGCCAGATACCTGCTTCCTGAGGGACCCCAGGTTGTGGTGCGTTGTGCCCTTCTGCTGCTCCAAAGGTGTGGGGAGTATTTGCAGTCCCTGCTGAAGGAGAAGCCTTGGAACCACCTGGAGGAGAAAGCCCTTGCCCGGGAGACATAACCTTTAGGCTCAGACCTTTACCTCTGATGCTGTTGAGCCACCTATGCTGGGTATGTTTGGGTGGTGGGCTTGGGGGTGACAGGTAAGGCTTGAGAATAGTCCCAAAGCTCAGAATGGTCACTGAGGGTCAGTCGGATGCGTGGGAGGCACAATGGCCCCCAGCCCCCTTCCTCTTCCAGGATCTTCCTGGCCCATAAAGTGGTAACTGAGATTCTGCCACAAGAGAAGTTTATAATTTAAGATTTCTGTCAGGGGTAATATTTAAATATTGTCAAACATTTATATGTTGGGGCACCTGGGTGGCTCAGTCAGTTAAGCGTCTGACTTCAGCTCAGGTCATGATTTCACAGTCTATGAGGTTGAGCCCCCCACCTCCCCCCCGCCCCAGCCGTGTTGGGCTCTGTGCTGACAGCTCAGAGCCTGGAGCCTGCTTCAGATTCTGTGTCTTCTCTCTCTCTGCCCCTCCCCCGCTCTCTGTCTCAAAAATAAATAAACTTAAAAAAAAAATTTATACCTCAATGTGACTCAAGTTCTCTGAAAGCACATTTAGGTTGAGGGAGGCCTGCCTGCCTATTCTTGGCCAGGTTTTGTGTTAGGTGCTTTATATAGAAGGTGACCAAAGAATTTATCATTCGAGCTGGGATGCTTTTGAGAGTGAAAGATGGTTCTAACTGGTGGGGGTACCAGGGCGACAGGAAATCTAGGAGTATCTTGCATCAGCAGGGTTGCATAGTCTCCCTGTGTATGGATGGATCTTGTTTGTGTTTGTAGAAACGATAAGCTATGGGGCACCTGGGTGGCTCAGTCATTTGAGTGACTTCAGCTCAGGTCTTAAGTCTCACAGTTTGTGAGTTTGAGGCCCGTTTTGGGCTCTGAGCTAGCAGCTCAGAGCGTGGAGCCAGCTTCAGAATCTGTGTCTCCCTCTCTTTCTGCCTCTCCCTCGCTTATGTGCTCTTTCTCAAAATTAAACAAACAGTAAAAAAAGAAATGATAAGCTAAGTTTCCTCCCCCTTTTATAGATGAGGAAGCTTAGACTCAGAAAAGTTAGGAAACATGCCCAAAGTCCCTGTTCTGAAAGTCTGTGCTCTGATATCCCCTCAAGGCATAAAGTCAGCGGGCTCCTTGGCAATGGGAAAGAGGGGAGAGTGGGAGAGGCCTTGAGGGGGTAGAATGAAGAACAACCAACGGTCCTTTGTTAATGTAATGATTTTGCCAGGACCGGTTCTGGCTACAGCCTGGAGGGTGTCTCGGGTAAGGCTGTGGCTGAAGTCCACTGACCCACTGCTGCTCTGCCTCCAGTGTGTCTCCCCCACCCCATTTTAGGCCACGTCTTCAGGTACGGTGGGTTCCACATCTGTGCTAAGTGTGTGTGCATGTGACCTGCTGGGAGGCTGGAGTTCTGGTTTGGTTTGCACTATTTTACCTCCATGAGGCTGCCTTTCTGTGTCACGGGTCAAGGTTACGAATGGGAGAGTCTCTCACACAGTCTGCATGGTGCTTAAGGGTTTCTCTCCTATCATCAGGTTTTGAAAATTTCTCTGGATTTTGCTACAGGAACAAGGGAAGAGAGGGACTCGTTTCATGTCCAGAAAGGCTTTCATCACAGGCAGTAAGGAGAGTTTGAGGCATTCATGCTTCACTTCAGAGTTCGGGACTCCAGAGGAGGAATGAGGGTCCTCAGCATATATCTCACAAACTAAGACAGATCTCCATCTCCCTGAAGGGGGTATACACTTCCTTCCAAGATGGGTAAGGAACCACCTCCAGATGTTCTCGTACTGGAGCTCCATCCCACGTCAGGCCTCCCCACTCAGCCATTTGCATCCTGTGATATTCATTTCCCAAGTAGTAAAGCTGGTCCTTCTCAACTTCCATTTGTTCGTGTCTGTTCTCGTATCCTTTGTCTTCACGCATTGGCCTCTTCCCTATGAAGTAGTCCTCAGAGCTGAGTCTGAACTCCTACCTGGAAAGCTGGGGATGTTCTGAGGAGACATTAGCCCAAAAAGAGACAACCCTGCCACTCATCACCCTTGGCGAGCTCCTGACTGGACTAAACCATATGGCAGCTCCTGGCGTGTGCCTTTTGGGGAAGTCCAGGGCTCCCACAGACACCTCTGTTCTGCTTTGGGGCTCCCCTTCTCATGACTGTCTATCGGACTGAGCTCCTCCTCCTTTCAGTTTAGTTTTTAAAAGACACTGCCTTGTCATCCTGTATTTTCTCATCACCCTGTGCTGTTCCAGGTCAAACCAAGTGTGGAGTTCACCCAGGTCCTTGATTTCCACCAAAAAAACTGAACCCAGTTCTAGGTTCTGGGAACATAGCAGTGGATGCATCTTTTTAAATCTCTCCAAATTCCTACGTACAAAAGGGACAGCTGGGGAGCAAAGCCATAAACAAATGGTCAACATTTATCAATAAAGAAGCATCTCACCCCCACCCCCAATCCAAGGTACTCCTATAAACTCCTGACCGGAAGGAGTAAGGATAAACCATCTCTACATGATATCAGCCTCTGTGTAGCAGCAAGCAGAGACCAGCAGCAGCATGGCATCTGATAGGCTTGATGACAGGAGAATCTATCCAACAGGTGTGCACTGGGCAACGTGCTTGGCCAATTCAGGAACAGTATGTGAAACCAAGGCAGGGTTTTTTCTCATTAACCACGTGAGTGCGAGGGCCCTTGCTGGGGTTGGAAGGGTCAGCAGCAGCCTAGCCACTCTGTGAACCCAGAAACGGATCTGCTCAGAAACTTCAATGGCCTCCTATTGTGCAGAGTGTTAATTCTAGACCTTTTTTTTGAAGCTTGATATTCAAAACCTTTCCTCGTGTCACCCCAGCATACCTTTCCGGTATAATTTCCATCCACATCTTTTGATTTGCCCTATAGGCCAATCACCCTGTTCTTAATGGTTCCATTTGCCTTGCCCACCTTCTTGTTTCTCACATTTCACCCAGCCATTCTGGTCTGGTTTAGGTGAATTCTTGTGCCCTCGTGAAATGCGCAGGCTCAAGACACAGTTGATGGCGTCCAGTTAGTTTTGGCACCAAAGTTTTATGAGTACATATTCCTTTCAGAAGAGAAAGCCGCATCTGCCAGATAAAGTTTCTTTAGTTCCCTGGAGAAGAGGAGGACTTCTACACACTGTAGCTCTTGCTCTTCTGACTTTCTACTAATCGAATTGATTAGTAGTTTTTATTTAAAAAAATCCATCCTATATTTGGAAAACAGCTAAAAGCTGTTTGCTTGATTTTTGAAATGATGATAGAGCATTTCCTTTTTTCCAGAGAGAGAGAGAGTGCCAACCAGGTTGAGGGTCCACACACAGATGTTGTGGAGACATCTTTCATCTGTGGTGATGCCATGGCTCTGTGCTCACCAGCACTGAAGAATCCTCAGGAAGATCTGTGCCTGTATTGGAAGCCCTAGATAACAAATATGATGTCAAGGGTCCTCCTGGTGACTCTGGCTGTGCCCTGTCCTACGCCCCCATGGAATGTGGACAAACTGCCTTCTTTCGGAGAGAGCGTAGATGCAATATTTTCCTTTTCTTTCACTGAATGTGAGCATGTTGACTTCGTGGCGGGAGGAAGATTTCGATAGGCAGAATCCCCTTACCTCCTCAGTCAGAGAAACAGATGTACCATATGATTGTGAGTGTAGCACCCAGGATTTGGGTCTAGTTCAAGCACACAGCTCATAAAAGCCCAGACAATAAAAAGTGAAGATGTAAAAGATAAAAGGGTTGCTTTCAGATGCCATAAAATACTGTTTAAAACCATAGTGTTCTAACCTTTACATTTCCATTTTTATGCATGGAAAAAAGGATTGTTCAGTATCCTAACCAATCCTCAGGAAATGAACATCTTATGGTCATTAAAAGCAGGTTCTACTAGTCTAGTAACAGCATCTGAATCACTCTCGTTGTGGTATTGGACTCACCATCATATGCTGGAATGTGTTCATTCTCTTGTGCTCAGGACGCTGCTGATGCTTTAATTCCTGTAGGTAAATCTTGTGGCAAAAAGCATTACTGCAGCTGAAATTTCTGTGAAAAGGCACCCAAGATTTCTGTAACTTTAGAGAAGTTTGCTGTAGCCAACATAAGACATCAGCCATTGTGGAGACCCCTTGAATAGAATTACGGTTACGCTTGAACTTCTAAACATCGAGCTTAAGTTAATTGCAAAATAATAATAAAAAATATAACAGCTTCCAGAAGTGCCTGGGTGGCTCTGTGGGTTAAGCATTTGACTCTTGATTTCTGCTCAGGTCATGATCTCACGATTGGTGGGATCAAGCTCTGTGTCTGGCTGTGTGCTGATAGCGTGGAGCCTCCTTGGGACGCTCTCGCGCTCTCGCTCTCTCTCACTCTCTGGCTCTCCCTCTTCACTCTCTCGCTCTCACTCTCACTCTCTCGCTCTTGCTCTCACTCTCTCGCTCTCACTCTCACTCTCTTGCTCTCTGCCCCTTCCCCACTAATGCATGCCCTTTCCTTCTCTCTTTAAAAAAAAATAGCTCTCACATATTGCATGTTTTATGAGGATTAAGTCCTGTGCTTTTAAAATCCTAAAATCTTCTCGACATGTCCCAGACAGGTACTGATGGGCAGCTCTATTCCATAGCAAGGAAAGTGAGACTTAGTGATTAAAAAGCTTGCCTGAGGTCAGACAGTGCTAGAATTTTATTCCAAATCTGTCTGGCTTGAAAACCCAATTTCTTAATCACTTTTTTCTTTGTTTTTAAATAACTTTTGATACATTGTATTTTGCCCACCTAAAATTTTTCTAGGATGGGAAATAAACTTCCTGAAAACCATACATTGTGTTTAAAATATAAAACAGTTCCCCTTTTGATACTGAAGTTGGGGGATCATGTTGGTCCCCATGTGAAGGCAGTATAGTCTCAGCATGTAGTGTGATATGCTAGGGTTTTAGTTTTCTCATTTGCAAGATGAAGGGATGGAATGAAACGTCCTCTAAGGGCACCTTTTCCTTCTAACATGCATTCGTTTGTCTATTCAACAAATGCTTATTTGAATTTCAATTAAGGAAAGTATTGGGTGATCTGATCATAATGATGAAATAATGAGGTGTGATCCCTGACTGTAAAGAGCTCACCACCTTGTGGAAGAGAAAAATTCACCAACAAATCATCAAGAGTCCAGTGCAGTCCGTGGGGTTAAAGGTGTGTGTGTGTGAGAGATTTCACATGTGTGTATACACAAGTACTTGTGTGTGTATATATATACACACACACACCTGTGTGAACAGAGCAGAGGCAGGAACTTAGAAGTTGGGTGGCTTCATAGCAGAGTGACCATACGTTGCATGAGGAGGAGGGGCTGAGTCTGTTTGCAATTCCCGTATGCATCCTGGGCCTGGCAGGCCAGTACATATTTGTTGAATGATAGCATACATGAACATGAGACATAATCTGGGTGGGTGGTAAAGGATTAACAGGAGTGCACCAAGTGCAGAAGAGGGGTTAGGATGTTTATTTCAGGCAGCAGGAACAGCATGCAAAAAAGTAAGGAGTGTACACATCTCATGGTGGGTTGAGGGAGGCATCGGAAGCAGGGCCCACGAGGACGGTACCCATGGGCCAGTAGCAGGAGGCAGACTTGGGCCAGGTTCGTGGTGGGTCTAAAGGCCTGGGGTTTGGGTGATATGTGGCTCTGCAGAGTTCTTTTAGTGGCTTTGGACTTGGGAAGGACTTTAGTGCTACCTATCTAGTAGAGCTCTGGATACCTTCCTTCTTCCTAGTTATTAGACCCCAAACAGTTTAATATGATGACTTAAAAAATCAAAGGAAACTCCATTAGGGAAAGGTATTATGAGTGGGTCCCCAATTAAAAGGGCAAACAAAGTTGCCAACCTAAATTAAAGGAAAATTAAGAATTACTGGCATTAGGGGTGCCTGGGTGGCTTAGTCAGTTAAGCGTCCGACTTTTGCTTAGGTCATGATCTCGGGGTTCGTGGGTTCGAGCCCCGTGTCAGGCTCTGTGCTGACTGCCAGCTCAGAGCCTGGAGCCTGTTTCAGTCTGTGACTCCCTCTCTGTCTCTGACCCTCCCCTGCTCACGCGGTCTCTCTCTCTCTCTCCCTCCTAGAAATAAATAAAACATTAAAAAAAAAAAAAGAATTACTGGCATTAAACAGGTAGTCAGATTGAACTTGAGTATGGGAATCTGTGTGCATGCAGTAGGTTCTTTGCCTGTGCTAGTCTGTTCTACCAGAGAAATGACATTACTCATCAATATGAGGCAGCCTGGGAAATGTGACTTTTTGGCTCTGCCAGTTAAGAGGTAGGAGTTTGTTTCCCTAATTCCTTGAGTCTGGCTGCCCTCATGACTTATACTGCAGTAGAAGTGATGGAATACCATGTATGAGCTTAGGCTTCCAGGGGCCTGACTTGCTTATATTCATGTTCTTGTAACTGTGCTGCCACAACGTAAACAAGCCCAGGCTAGCTTGATGGTTGTCACCTCAAAGTCAATCCCAGCCAAGCTCTAGACGCATGGCCAAGGCCATCCTAGACCAGCCAGCCCCCAGCTGACTCACACGCTGACTCATGAGCGAGCTTAGCTGAGTCCAGCGTAGTTCGGCAGAACTGTCCAGGCAACCAGAAGACTCATGGTGGGCAGGAATAGGTGGTAGCTGGTTTAATTAAAAAAAAAAAAAAAAAGAAGGTAGGAAAGGAAGGAGGGTGGGAGGGTGGAAGGAAGGAAGGGCAAATGTGATAATGGGAAAAATGTGTAAGTTGCCCACCATCTGGCTCTCACTGGGGGTTAGGTCTTGGACTGCCCACTTTACATACCTTATTTTACTTAATTAGTTCTTGGTTGCATCAAACTGGTTCCTAAATGCACCACATCTCTTTTCAAAGTAAAGTTTGATTCCAAAGACTTGCAATTGGATTTGCCACATTACATGCCAGAAGGATTTTAGGCAAAGGTTTAGAATCAGGCAAATCTGGGTTTGAATTTCAAAGTCACCTGTTACTCTCTGAATGATGCTGGATACTTTAGTACAACCTCCAGTGCCAATTTCTGCATCTGAAAAGTGGGATTGAATGATAGCCACACTATGGAGTACTATTCAGCCATAAAAAAGGACTTTGCCCTTTGTTATATCATGGATGGACCTTGAGGGTATTATGCTAAGTGAAATAAGTCAGAGAAAGACAAAAACCGTATGATCTCACTTATATGTGGAATCTCAAAACAAAGTCCTAGAAAAAGAGATCAGATGTGTGGTTATCAGAGGCCAAAGGTCACGGAAGGGGAATTGGAGGCAAGTGATCAAAAGGCACAAACTTTCAGTTCTGAGATAACTGGAATGTATGCAATTGGGAATATGATGACAACGTGAGGATTACAGCTACTGCTGCTGTATGGTGTATGTATTTTTTAAGTTTGTTTATTTTGAGAGAGAGAGAATGAGTTGGGGGAGGAGGAGGGGAGAGAGAGAGAGAGAGAGAGAAGAGGAGGAAGAATCCTAAGCAGGCTCTGTGCCTTTAATTTTTTTTAAATGTTTTATTTATTCTCAGAGAGAGCATGAGCAGGGGAGGGTCAGAGAGAGAGGGAGATACAGAATCTGAAACAGGCTCCAGGCTCTGAGCTGTCATCACAGAGCCCGATGCAGGGCTCAAACCCACGAACCATGAGATCATGACCTGAGCTGAAGTCGGACACTTAACCAACTGAGCCACCCAGGCACCCCGGCTCTGTATCTTCAGCACAGAGCCTGATGTGGAGCTTGAACTCACAAGCCATGAGATCATGACCTGAGCCAAAACCAAGGGTTGGACATTTAACCGACCGAGCCACCCAGATGTCCCTGCTGTATGGTATATTTAAAAGATGGGTGCCTGGGTGGTTCAGGTCATGATCTCATTGTGAGTTGAAGCCCCACATCGGGTTCTGTGCTGAGAGTGTGGAGCCTGCTTGGGATTCTCTCTCTCCTTCTCTTTCTACCCCTCCCCAACTCATGCTTGCTCTCTCTCAAAATAAATAAATAAACTTTAAAAAGTGATATGAGGATAGATCTTGAAAGTTCTCATCACAAAGAAAAAAGCATCTATAAGAGATGATAATATTAATTTATCATGGTAATCATTTTGCAGTGTATGTAAGTCACATCATTATGCTTTACACCTTAAACTTATTCAGTGCTGTAGGTTAATGACAGCTCAATAAAACTCAAAGGAAAATTAAGGTCTATACCACTTATTGTAGTAAGGATTAAATGAGCTAAATTAATCTGTGTGCCTATTACATGTGCCGGTTACCAGCAGTAACAGCTGTCATTATCACTGCTATCTGTAAATTTAAATAAGGGGGGCACCTGGGTGGTTCAGTTGGTTAAGCGTCGACTTTGGTTCAGGTCATGATCTCTGATTCATGAGTTTGAGCCCTGCATTGGGCTCTGTGCTAACAGCTCAGAGCCTGGAGCCTGCTTGGGATTCTGTGTCTCCCTCTTTGTCTGTCTCTCCCCTGCGGTGTGCTCACTCGCTCTACCTCTCAAAAATGAAATCAACATTTTAAAAAATTAAACATTTAAATTTCCCTCATCGAAAGGAAAGAATTTTTTAGCAGAGGTTCCCAACCTGTTTCCAGTTTGCACCCCAATGACCTTGTGCATGGCCTCCCCACTCCATGAGCATCCCTGCTCCTTGGGGATCCCCATGGTTGTTTCATTTCTTATACGTCGTTATCTCTCAGGGAACATCTCAGAGTGGGAAGGTGTCATCCTGGGCACAGCCTTCAGGTAACTCTAAATTACAAATAAAAATGAGATAATTGCACATGGGAGTATTCTACTACCTACAAATTGCTGGTGGCAACGTGACGCCTATCAGGCCCCTCACAACTCTGTAGGTTGAATCGGGTGCTGTGAGAGTCACTTCTCCCTCTCTGCTCTCTGGACTGTGAGATTCATTTGGGCAGAAGCTATGCCAGATTCTTCTGTGTTCTTGGCATGTAGCTCATTGGCGCATAAATAGAAATTGATAAATATTTGCTGAATGAACAGCTGTACTCCCCCACCCTGAGGGAGTGAAAGGATGAAGGCTTCCTCCCTCCAGTAAATCAGAGAGACCTCTGGAGTTGGAAGGGTGGGATAGGATGGAATGTCACGGTTTGAAGGCTGAACAGCAGCTTCTTGTCAGCAGCTCGACTATCCCGCTGGCATTATCAGCCCAATAAGAGTGAAAGAAAGGGGCTTTGTTACCCAAGTGGATCGTTACCAATGGCATAGTTCCTTCACTAAAGCTGCAAGGGGGTTAGTGTCTTTTCAAGTTTGTGAGTCTGAGTCTGCTTTGCATGTCAAAAACTCTTCTGGTATAAAGAGGTGGGGCAACAAGCTCTCAATAAGGTAAACTGATAAACACAGAATATTAGATGGTGATGAATATCAAGCGGAAAAGACAGCAGGGAATAGGGGTTGGGAGAATGGAGGGGGTGTAATTTTGCATAAGAGGGGGATAGTGGGATTCATTGGTCAGGAGACATTTGAGGAAAGATTGAAGGGCTGAGGGAGGCAGCCAGGGATATCTACCTTAGAGTGTTCCAGGCAGAGGGAACAGCAAGTGCCAAGGCCCTGAGGTGGGAGCATGTTGAGCAAGGCTGAAGATCATCAACGAGACCCCTGTGGCTAGGTTAGAGTGACCAGGGCAAGAGCAGTAGGAGGTGATGTCAGGGAGGCAATGGGCTGTCAAGTCAAGGGCAAGGATACTGGCTTTGCTCTACCTAAGATGGGGGAGAGGGAGTGGTTTGAACAAAGGAGTACTAAGGTCTGACTTGGGGTTTGCCATAATCACTCTGGCTGCTCTGTTGATTACAAATTGAAGGAGCACGGAAGTGAAAGTAGAGAGACCAGTTAGGAGGCCACCAGGTGAGGGATGGAGGTGACTGGGAGGATGGTGAAGAGTGATTGGATTCCAGGTATACTTTGAAAGTGGAGCTGATGGCTTTGCTGATAGTGCAGATGTGGGCAAGAGAGGGAACCCCCATAGAATAGAGTTGCCTCTTTTCAAGGTCAGACTTGTCACACGTGGGGGAGGGTGGTGGTCATGATATCATCGGAAGTATAGATAGATGTCTGTACCTACTTTAATAAATCCTGCAACCAGTGAACTTGATTTCATCTTCTTCTTTGAAACCATTTTCGAGTGTAGTACCGTATTTATAGTGTTCATTGAGTGTTTAGCCTTCTATCAGCAAGTCACAGATGATCATCTGGGAAGGAACTCTGAGATCAAATAAGTCAGCGTGTCCCACAGTGTGGGGGAGGGGCCCTGGTGCTTAGCCAAAGAGTTTCAGATGACACAGGGTAATAGGTGCGACCATATTACTTTTTGAAAAAGCAATTTCCTTTTCAATCCTGTTTCATTATATATCAAGAAGCAATCTCCATTTGGTGGTAAATCTTAAGTGCTTCTTGAACACTTGCTTATTTACATGTTTAACCAAGAGAGATCAGGTCTTGGGCTCAGCAAGCAACAGGATCTCCCTAGGATTTAATGACATAGTATTGAATTCACGAAATGTATTTTTTTCCCCCAAAGCATATTTATTTGTGGACTCCTATTTCTTTTTTGGGCTCATGTTAGTGTAGTACACCAAATAACTCTAACTTGATTCAAGTAATTCCTAAAAGCATTCAGATGATTGCAGATATTCTCTTATGCTTGATTAAAAAAACCCTTATTTATCAGTGTATATACATTCATACAGTAAAGGACACCTAAGAATACAGCCTGATGATCTTTTGCAAGGTGAACACATGGATATGACCACCACTCTGATTAAGACACAAAGTAGTAGAAATATCTCAGCACTCCTCTTTTCTGTGTCTCCCCCTGCCAACCTCCAACAAAGGAGGCCACGATTTTGACTTCTAATACTTTGTTTAGGTAACCTTTTCCAGTCTTGAAATTTATGTAACTTAAATTACTTCCTATACATTTTTGTGTGTGTGTTTTGCTGCTTTTGGGCCATATTATGTTTCAAAGTTTCATCTGTACTGTTTATATAACACTAATTCTTTTTCATAGCTGTTTATTATTCCACTATATTAGTATATCACAATTTACCCATTTTATGGTGGATGTTTCAAGTTTTTGGTTGGTAGTTACAAGAGGCTATGGATATTCCTGTGCACAGCTATGCATTTCTGTTAGGTACACAGTTCTCAGCCATTCTTGTATGTGTGTAGTTATATCTTACTGTGGTTTTGATTTTGTAGATTTACATTTCTCTGATGATTGATGGGATGGAATACGCCTTTTATGTTTATTGGTCATTTGTGCATTGTTTAGTTATTCATAAACCCAATCCAGTGTGCTCTTGTTTTTTGGTGATTGTGTATTTCAATTCTAGAGTTGCATTTTTCATTTTGTAAAGATTGTCGTTGTTGTAAAATTCTCTATCTTATCCTTGACTTTCTTGAACTTATTAGTCATAGATATTTTGGAGTCTGCATTTGATAACTCTATGTGGGTCACTTATGAGTCTGTGCTTTTTTTTTTTCTTGGTTTTAGTTATTTGGTTGTGTCTCTTGGCATGCCTGGTAATTTTTGGTCAGTGCTGGACATAGTACATGACACATTGCAGAGCCAATATGAAGCTTTGGATTATATTATCTTCTTCGAGAGAATTGTATTTTATTTTGCTTCTGTCAGGTATTTAGAATACTAGTAGGTCATGTGATTTAATTGGGGTTTGAAATGGCTTGAAATGTGGTTTTAGTCTTTGCAAGGATTGACCTGTTTCCACTTCACATCCACTTCTGATGTATAGCACTTGCCTGGCTCCAATTGGAAGTTTGAAATATTTACCAGGGCTCTTCTCTTTGGTGGGCCATATACCTCAATTTCTGTTATCATGGGACTGACCATTGACTTTTGAGCCTCTGGGTCCTATGAAATGTACAAATCCACAAATGCGTGGAGGGCAGCAATGGACGGGTGGTACTGGAGATATTCTCTCTGGGCTCTTGGCTCTTCAGGTCCTAGCTGCTTATAGGATCTCCCCAAGGACTTCAAACAGAAGTTCTTTGTCTTTATTTTTACATTTTATATATTTTATCCAGATTTTTTTAGTTGTTCTTGGCAAAGGGGTTGGTCTGAAGCAAACTTGTCTGTCCTAGTAAAAAGCAGGAGTCCATTGTACTTATTTTTGTCATTAACCTTCTATTTTAAGACCAGTGATTCTAGCTTTCCTTTTAGATTAGTGGAATAATTTTCTTTCCAAGTAAATATGTTTATTTTGAGATACGTACAAGCTGTAGCAAAGTACAACAAATAGAATAATAAATACTCATTTCCTTCCCCAGTGTGTGACCATATACACATAAAGAAGACTTGACTTCTGTGAAAGCAGTTAGTAAATAGCAGTGCAAGTGGGGCTTGGAGGTGGTAAATATGTTGTGATGGGGTTCGAGCAGCTTGTTCTAGATGGAGAGAAATAGAAACCCACAAAAGTCATCATCCTGCCTACAATTACCCAGAATATGCATGGTGACATGATGATTTAGGTCTCCTGGTGGCCAGTTCAATCCTTCATCTGCGCTAACACAGAGCTCTGTTCTTGGGTTTCTTCTCCCTCCCTGACTGGCTCTCAGATGGATTTTATTCCTGTAGTTTGTTTTCCATTCTGGCCTGAATTCTATGTGTATCCTAAGCCTAGTTTTATAATTATCTTTTAGTTATCGGACTGTAAAAAAAGAATGTTTAGGCCTAATACATGACTCTGTGTGTGTGTGTCTGTGTGTGTGTGTGTGTGTGTGTGTGTGTGTGTTTCAAATCCTCATCAGTTTTTACTAGCAGTTTCTATATAATGTTTGAGGGGGTGAGATTCAGGGTGATTGATCCTTCTAAATGCTTGGCTCCTTTTAAAACTGCACACAAAAGAATGGCCTCTTCTGTGGAATTTATTGTTACTAAATCTCCTCTCCATTTGCTTAATTGTATTATTTGCCTGGGGGGTTGCTGTTTAACTGTGGAGCCAAGTCAGCTAAATGAAACATGATCCTGGTGCAAGAAAATAATGATGCGTCTCTTTTGCTAAATAACATTCTCCCCCCTCATCTCCAGATGCTTGTAACCACACCCTCATTTTTTCAGAGGCACGGGAGGGTGGTGCCCGCCTTAGTCTTGTCTGTCAAGGGCATGGACAAGGGAGCAGGCAGACCAGTGCAAGCAGAGCTTATCGCTGGGAAGCCAACAAACACAGGGATCTTGTGAGTGACCGGGACGGGGAATCACAGGCCTTTCCTGTGCTCCTGGAGTTAGGACATGTCTCACTCTTCACCCAACCAAAGAGCTGAAAAACCAAAGCATAGATTAGCTGTTTATTTGAGAAGATTGTCAAGGTTGGAGGGATCTTCGGGAAGATCAGCCACTTCCTCCTCCTATTGAAAAATTACTGGATCAGTACTTAAAATTTCTAGGATAGTGTGTTTTTAACCATGTCATTATACAACCTTCAACAGACTACCTTTCTTTGACCTTCCCTTTGGAGCGGCCTTTAGTTGAATGAGAATATGGGCCACAGCAAAACTACTGTCTTAGTATTTACTGAGTGTCCACTGTGTGCCAGCTGCCGGTCTCGGCCCTGGGGGATGTGGCAGTGAACAGAGAGGCCTGCCTTTGCGTAGCTGACATTCGGGATGGAGTGGGGTAGAACAAACAGATAAGGAACACACATGGTTGGCAAGATAAATGGTAAGTAGGTGTTATGGAAGTAAAAATGAAGGAGGGGGAGAAGGAGGCATGGGTAGGGGTATCGCTGCTGTGTTAAATAGGGTGTTCAGGTAAGGCCTCCTGAGGAGGTGGAAAGGATGAACCTTGTAGTTTGAGGGGTAGGCGGTTATAAGTGCCTCCTGAAATGGTGGTCTCGGATGCTAGTGGCTGTCAGAATCGTGGTAACACATGGCCTCCCAGGCCCCACACACGAAGATTCCTATTCTTTACATCTAAGGCAGTGTCTGGCAATCAGCTTTCCTAGAAAGCTCCCCATGTAATTCTGATGTGAGAGTCAAAACCAACTTAAGGGGCTCCTGGGTGGCTCAGTCAGTTAAGCGTCCGACTTCGGCTCAGGTCATGATCTAGTGCTTTGTGGGTTCGAGCTCCGTGTCGGGCTCTGTGCTGACTGCCAGCTCAGAGCCTGGAGCCTATTTGAGAATCTGTATCTCCCTCTCTCTCTGACCCTCCCCTGCTCACACTGTCTCTGTATCTGTCTCTCTCTCAGAAATAAATTAAAAAAAAAAAACGTTAAAAAAAAAAACCTAAAAAAAATTACAGTGAACTTTCTGTGCTTTGAAAGCCTAAGAAGAATTTTTCTACAGACCAGCGTTTTTCATATTCAGAGAGAAAAGGTAGACTGCCATTTTGTTGGCAAATGCAATCCCCAGTGTGAGACAGAGGGGAATGGGCAACGATTGAGTGCCTGCTGTGTGATGGGTGCGTTCCACATCTTCTGATCTTCCTGACAGTCTCTGGTGCTGAGGGTCAAAGAAGCACAGTGAGGCACAGAGAGGCCAGGTGACTCAGCTTTAAAGAAGCAGACTCCACGTTTTGTCCTCGTCCCAGTGCACTATGAGTTCTGGCATGGAGAAGCAAGTGTGCAGGTCCGCTGGGTCTCCCCGCTGTGCCAGGGCCAGCACCGTCACCCATCTGACCCCGGTTTTTGCCAAGGCTACCTGGACAGTCTGGAAATTTTTCTCAAGAAAAATTTCTGGAACAACTCCTGGGTGTCAGGCATTTTGAAAACCTGCTGACTTTCTGAATTAGAAAGCACCTTGGAGATCATGTAGCTAGCTGCCCAGGACAAGGACAGATGTGTTGTGTCTGCCACCATCCTTCACTCTTCCTCCCTTACCTGTGGGAAGCATCAGTAACGGATGATGGTGCCCTTCCCTGCAGAACCCACACACAACCCCAGAAGCCTCTTCAGCTCAGTGTGCTAATTAACAGCTACGATTTATCGAACGTGGCTCACAAAGAATAAACCTCTTTGACATCCATTATCTGGACAATTTCTTTTTAACACATCAGAAAACCAGGGCTCAGTGGGGCCATAGTTTATCAGATACAGTTAGTAGCGGAGCTGGATCTCATTTCAGACCGTTGCTTTTTTTCACTAGCCACTTTAGAGATTAGGAATCCCAGTCCTCTCACTCCGGTAGGGAAGCTGTATAGCTGTAGACAACTATCGCCCATACTCCGTTTCTGAGTCAAGCCACTTCTGTTTGGAGAAGCATCAGCCTCTCCCTTTGGAGCTATGCCAGATTTGGGGGAGCGGCAGAGGGCAAGGCATGGGTAGTCCCATATGGTCTCTCCCATATGGTCTCTCACGTCTCTGTGCTGGCATCTACAGGGGCTGCCCCGTCTTCTGGTCTTCGATTGCCACCCTCCCACTGGCATGCTGGCACCCAGGTTTGTGTCCCTCATCCAGAGTCTGAGTGTTGTTCTGCATCCATAGAGCTCGCTGCTGAGTCATCCCTATTTCCGTGCTCGAGGTCCCCTCCCACCCAACTCTTTCTCCTCCAGCCACTGGGCCTGTGTCGTTGCTACTCTACAAGGGTGGGGTATCTTTCCGCTGTTCCTGTGTCCATCTGGCATGGAGGGTATTTTGTGAGGTGGTCTTAGGCTGGATTTGCTCAGCCCACTGAGAAGTCACCTTTTCTCTGATGTCCTGTTATTTTTCTGGGCCTCTATTCACTCTCGGGGGCCCAGGATTCATCTATTCTCAGATGCTGTGCAGCCAGGCGGCTCAGAGATCTCTCATCCCTCTGCTGGCCCTCAGCCTGAGATGGAATGGAAACACTGGTGCTTGCTGCCCTTTGTAACAGCGCGCTGCCAGCCACATGTCCGAGTACCAGTGTTCAGGCGTGTCCCTCTGCCCCCATCCACCTGCTGAGGACTTTCATTGTGCTCAGCTGGGGAGCTTTGTCACGGGGTCCATCACCTCATCTTCCACACCTATTGTTAAACAAGGTTCTTTCTGTCTCTCGTCTCTCCATGGTGGGGAAAACTTAAGACAGGTTATAAGACTTCAAAAGCCAGAAAGAGATTCTTGTTTATTTCTTATCTTGTCCTGAGGCAATGAGCTCAGGATGGACTTAATTGAATAGAGAAAAGGCTGAGGGAACAGTGGGGAACAAAGAAAAAGAATAATTCACTATTTCAAAGCATTACGCTATCATATAAAGTTGCCTTAGCAGTTCAGATTTTAAAACATGCATATCAACTTATACTTTGAGGTTAGCAAACTATGGCCGTGGGCGAAATCTGGCCTGGTGTCTGGTTTTTTTTTTTTTTTAATTTTTTTAATTTACTTTTTGAGAGAGAGAGACAGAGTGCGAACAGAGAAGGGGCAGAGAGAGAGGAAGAATATAAAGTAGGCTCCAGGCTCCAAGCTGTCAGCACAAAGTCTGACACGGGGCTTGAACTCACCAACCACAGGATCATGGCTGGAGCTGAAGTCTGATGCTTAACCAACTGAGCCACCAGGCGCCCCCTGGTGTCTGTTTTTGTGTGCTCTACAAATTAAGAATGATTTTTGTATTTTGAATGATTCCATTTAAAAAGGTTTTTAGGTAACTATAGAATATCCTCTATCTGGTTCTTGGCCCATATAAACTAAAATACTAATCATCCAACCTTCTAAGAGAAAGCCTGCTTGCCCCAGTTTAGAGCACTGACTGGAAGGGGAGATGCTTTCTCTTAGCTCTCTGAGGCTACTGGAGGAAAGGATTCCTGATTTACCTTTGCTTTTCTTTATTCCAACTCTTAGGAATAAATATCACCGACTGCTCTGCCCTCACCAGCTGGTCTGAGTTTTGGATCAGTTGGAAAGGATAAAACTTCAGAAAAGTTGACAAGGGAGAATCTTCCTAACAAAATCCCCATTTGGCATTCCTGTTGCCCTTAGTGATTCCCAGGAGCAGACACTGCCTCTTTGGGGAGCTGCCTTCAACCAGCAGTGACATGTGGAAAATCTACTCTGGATATGAAGTTTCCTACCCATAAGCTTGCATTTTGGCACCGTCCCATAGAATACATTGGGAAACAAATGTAATTCTTGCAGTTTGGTTTTCCTGACGGGAAAATATGTCACTTGAGTCAGTGAATAATATATGTTGCTATACATTTTTAATAAAATGAACAAATTGTTTCTGAGTATTTGGAAGACTTAATTCTTCATTTGCTAGTTCATTTTCAAACCATTACAGTTCCGTGCATTGGTCCGCACAAAGACGCGAAATTAACCGTCATATTTTCTGCTGTGGTCTGAAAGTTGAACAAGCTAATGTTTCACCCAAATTAGCTTCTTTCCCTTCACATTTGCTCTATCATTAACCTTCCCTATTTGAGCCTGCAATAAAAATTACATCATGATCAAATTCAAGGAAAGGTTTTGTGTAAGCTTTGCCTAACACATATTTATTGCTGGGCTTGAGGGGCAGGAGTCAGATTTATTTGGATAATTTGTTCACAATTTATGCTGTGACTATTTTAGACTCCTGAACACACAAACGCATGCTCTCATGTCAACCCATTGCCATAGTGATGGGCACGTGGGCTACACCCTGAGAGTTGAGTTTTGCTGACATCTGTAAACAGAGATCTTTGAGCCAATCTTTTTGGCATGGCCAATCTTTACTATGAACTTGGAAAATTGATCTTCTTAATTTTGGTTAAGCCACTGGCCATCCCAATTTGATTATTTCTACTTTCTTATTGTAGAGTTTGTAGCGATGGCAATAATGGAGATGATCCTTTACATGTGCTGAAGCCTTTCTGTATAGTCTCACTCTTGATCCTTGGACACCCTGTGGACTAAGAACATAAACACTGTTTCTATTTAAGAGAATGGAACGCCAAGGCACAGAGACAGGAAATGGATGAGTGGAGGCCCTGAAGCTAGTGAGTGGCCAGTTCGTCTGCCTTTTAGCGTTAAACCCCATTCAGATCATGCTATTTCACGTTTGTTTGGTGCTCAGCATTTGAGGGGTTCAGCTGACCCCCATGTGGTTAGACAGCCTGAGTGTGTTCAAGTGCCGGAGACAAGAGTGTTTATGGAGTTTAGAATGGGCTTAAGTATCTTTAGTTCCAAATTTAGAAGCAATTTTACTTTTTTTGAGGTTTTGGTCAAACCACTTGAGGCAAATAGAACTTCTTTGTTCAAAGGAAATAGATTTTTAAAAGTCTTGTAAAAGAGAGTCATAATGCTTTTTGGGACTCAAATAACTCTGGCCCAAAATGTTTTAATAAATTAAATGTAAGTGGATTAGAAACAGACAGATTGTCTTTCCATGAAATACACCCAGGCCAGACCCAGAAGGAGAAGCACTCAGAGAGACATATTTTTAGGTTTTCCGTGGACTCCGGCACTTATATTTCTTGGCCTCACTCTCTTTTTGATAACAGAATAGAGATGGAATCTGGTATTATTCCTGAGACTATTTCTTTGTGCCTTTTCAGCACGGGTCTCTGGATGTGGCTGTGTTTAGTCCCTACCATACCGAATGGTATTATCTGTGCCTCCAGGGGGTAGCTGTTTAATGAGGCATGGTGGGATGGTGGTATCTGACTTGACCATGCCCAGTCTCTTTGACATTCCAACTTAAATCCCCAGACCCAGATAATCACTTAGCCCATGGATTAAATAAGGAGCAGAACACATAGCATCAAAAATAGGGCAACGATGGGGAGATTTGGCTGGGTTGTAAGTACAGTGGCTAAGAGTATGGGAATTAGAGTCCAGTGGATTGGGGCTAATCCCAACCCTCCCACTCACCTGTGTTACACAAATAAGCTATGTAATCTTTTTCAATTTCATTTTCCTCAGATATAAGTTGAGAATAATCATGGAGTCTACCTATTATTATTAAGTGGGGCAATCTATGTCAACAGTGTACTTAGCTGTTAGTACCTACTATGTACCCAATAGATCTTCAATGTCTTCGTCATGGTGGATGTTAGTGACTTGTACTTCTTTGCTTCCATAGCAAAGAAATAGCACCTCATTTTCCTTCAGGGAGCCCCTCCTCCCCTACCACATGAAGTCACTCTGGCATTGTCAGTTTAGGTGACCATTCCTCAACAGAGAAGAAAGTGAACACCATGGTCCAAGATAGACCCATAAATTGTCTCTCCTATGATTTGATGCTAGCACCAAGAGACTCATGTACTGAAAGCGACTGAAGTCTTAATTGGTTTCTGCCAGGATACATAAGAGGCCCCAATCCTTGGGCTTTCTGAGGCCCTGTTGGTCAGCTTTTTCTTTAATCTTATGAGCTGCTGCTGCTGCTGCTGCTGTGTGTGTGTGTGTGTGTGTGTGTGTGTGTGTGTGTGTGTGTGTGTATGTATATATACACTCTTTCTATATAAGTAGATAAGTGTAACTTATTACTTGTGTAATATATACACACATATGTATACATATATATGTATATATTATGTGTATATATACATATGTGTGTAATTTTAAAGTTAAGCAGTACCATTATTCCCCAAGGTCTGTATTAATTGTATTGTTCTATGAATGTCTAATAAATTTCATCATTGTTTTATCATTACATGCCTTAAGTACTTATTTTTCAAAATTACATGCCTTAAGTAAATAACTTATTTTTCAAAATTACATGAAACATAGTTGAAAAGTGTGTGAAGGGGGGAGAAAAGTACCATAAGAGGAAATAAAAATCATCCATAATCCTTTAACTTTGAGATATCCCATCCTAACGTTTTATAAATGTGTTTGTCTTCTCCACATATGTGAGTTTGTGTGTTCTTGTGTATTTCTGTGAAATGATATTTTATGAACACCCATAAACCTTTGAAGATGATGTCAGAGAGAACAATGTGTGGGGAAGTCTTTAGGGTCCCCGTAGGGTTATTCATGGAAATTTTGGGTGAGCCAGTGACAGAATTCTTACAGTAGACATTTAGGTAGGAACTGAATCTCGGACTCTTGAGTGTGGCTCTATTGGTCACCCAGGTCATTCTCCTGTACGCTTTAGTGAGATACATCAACCATGATTTGCAGGGTACAGTCACAGCACATATTAGTGGGCAGGCTGTGATTGTCAAGTTTGTGCAGTGGAGACTGCAAACACCTTGGAGTTCTACTCCTTTATTCCATGAGCCAGGTGATTATCTGGTTCTGGGGAACTTGAGTTTTAGGAAATTCAAGATTATCCATTTCCTTCTTTGAAGAACTCTCCACCAGATGGATGACTCTGATAGCATAGAGGATGGGTGAATGATCAAGAGGTGAGGTGCTGAACATATGGAGAGCCAGAAGATAGTGGGCTGTCATGGGAGCTGCCTCCTCTTTGCCAAATATTGGTCATGTTCTGATACAAGAGGTAGGTCCTAAAGGAAGTGTGTAAGGCAAAAATAAACAATAGTCATCGTTACCTTCCATGTTGGATAGAGGAGTGTTACTTTGGTTGAGTACTGGATGAAGACTTGGCTTGCATTAGAGACTAGTCTTTATAAAATATATGTTTAAATGCTAGAATCACGCTCGCTTCAGTGATTCCCTCCCCCTGCTTCATACCCTGTCAGGTGTAGAGCTGAGACCAGACAAACATACAGCCGTCTCAACCTTTCATCTTCCCAGGGTGTGTACCCACCCACTAGCAAGCCAGCAGAAACCCTGATGTAGCTCTTCTTTCTTTCTTTCTTTCTTTCTTTTTTTAAGTTTTAAAAAGAATGGAGGAAACAACGAAACAAAACAAAAACCTATTCTGCTGAGCCATCCTGAGGCTGAGTGTTTATGTATGCAACTCCCATGGGCTATGCTTGGAGTTTTAAATCTAAACTGCAGACTCAGTGCTGCTAGCCTCAGGGGCTCTATCTGTGATTCGGCAAGTGTGTTGAGTGGTCCACACCAGCAGAGATGCAGCAGCTCGAAGCTGGCTTGGGTGCAACTGGCCTCAGTGATGGCTGTCCTTACATCAGTACTGACCATCCCACCCCTTTGTCAGTCGGGTTCTCCAGCTCCTGTGTATAATCTCGGGGCACATCTTTACAGAGAACGGTAAGCCTGGTTTTATCAGAAACTTATTTGGTTTTATTTAAAAAGACTATTGTGTCATAAAAGAGGCTTTTCATCTTTATCATTAGACTGTGAATTGAATATATGCTCTGTGCAGCACATGTGAAAACAATGATAGGACGTTAGTACAGTGGCCATTTATATGAGAATTATCATTGCCCTTATCAATGCAGCCCTGTAATAGAAGGTATCTTAAAATTAGCCTACATCTCTATAATTTTAGAGTGTTTGAAAAGATAATTCCATCTGACTGATAAAAATTATTATGATGTAACAGACACATAGACCAATGGAACAGAATTGAGAACTCAGAAGTGGACCCAAAGGTATACAGCCAACTAATCTTTGACAAAGCAGGAAAGAATATCCAATGGAAAAAAGACAGCCTCTTTAACAGATGGTGTTGGGAGAACTGGACAGCAGCATGCAGAAGAATGAAACTAGATAAATTTCTCACACCGTGCACCAAAATAAACTCAAAATGGATAAAGGACCTGAACGTGAGACAGGAAACCATCAAAACCCTAGAGGAGAAAGCAGGAAACAACCTCCTTGACCTCCACTGCAGAAACTTCTTACTGGACACATCCCCAAAAGCAAGGAAAACAAGCAAAAATAAACTATTGGGACCTCACCAAGTTTAAAAGCTTCTGCACGGCAAAGGAAACAATCCTCAAAACTAAAAGGCAACCAATGGAATGGGAAAAGATAGTTGCAAATGACATTATCAGATAAAGGGTTAATATTCAGAATCTATAAGGAACTCCCCAAACTCTATACCCAAAAAACAAACAACCCAGTAAAGAAATGAGCAGAAGATATGAACAGACACTTCTCCAAAGAGGACATCCAGATGGCCAACAGACACATGAAACGATGCTCAACATCCCTCCTCATCAGGGAAATACCAAATCAAAACCACACTGAGATACCACCTCNATGCTAAAAAAAATTATTGTGATGTCATTCTTAGGAATTATGAAGGATCTGCCCAAAAAGCATTTAGTGAGATGCATCAAGCATGACTTGCAGTCCCAGCACCCATCAGTGGAGAGGCTGTGGTTTTCTGTGATTTTCAAGTTCACGCAGTACAGATCGCAGACACCTCTGAGGGGGCTGCCGGGGTTCAGATCCTGGCTCTGGTGCTGGTTAACCGTCACCTCACATGAGTCCAGTTGTGTCTCTGAGTCTTGGCTTTCTCATTTATAGAGTGGGGCTAATAACGGGATAAGCTCATGAGTTTGTTGTGAAGATGGAATAAAATAATATACAAGGGGCTTCCCATAAGCACAAAACAATTATCTGTCATCACACTTGGCACTGCCGTGCTGGTGGTTCTTGATGAAAACGATGAAGGGTGTGGAATCTGTAAAAGGAGAAGATTGCTCTGATCTTTTCCATTTGCGTGATAAGAAAATATTCCTTTTATTAAATGTCATTCTCTGGGTTATAGAAACTCATTTTTATCAGCTTCATTAGTCAATTACATACTTTCCGAGAACTGAGTAAGCTTGGCTCTATGAGGGGCTTTGTGGGGGCCTGACATGCTTCCAGCATAACTGAGGATAAATGGTGGATATCCAGCCTGCCTTCTGGTGTGTCGTGTTGTGATCGGATCCAGTAGCCAGTGCTTGGCAGCCCAGAGGAGGAGCGGTGTGGCCAGGGCTGGAGTGGTCAGGGGAGACTTTGCTGAGACAGGATTCTTGGACTTAAAGGAGGTTTAGATTCAGGAGGAATAATGAAGGCACTCCACAACTCTAGCACAGGGAGGTAGACCTGGCCAAAGTTGCAAATGAGGAGCTGATTTAATGGCACATGTAAATGTGTTCCATGAGAACATACAGCTACAGGCACGGATAGATATACGTATTTAATGCTGCTTTTCTCCTCTCTTCATCTTCTGCCTCTGGCAGAGGTCCGTTCTCAGAAGCAATTGTTTCTCCTAGTGAGAAAGTAGCGGGAGAATCATGATCTCCATCCTTCTGCTTCCAGTGCGGTGGGGAGAAGACTTCTAGTCTCTGTCCCAGCAGTGCTCACCCAGGCCTGACTGGGTCCCACTGATTGGATTTGGGGCCAATCCCTGAGTCAGTCACTCTGGCCAGGAGAATGAGATAAACTTGATCTTGTCTCTGGTAATAGTAGGTTGACTTAAGTAGGGGGGAGAATAGCTCCTCAAATGCAGAAAGGAAGCTGCTGCTGATAGTAGCCAAGTAGTGCAGAATTCCTCAGGAGGGCCCGCAGTCTTCTTCACCGAGGGTGTCTTTTCAGGTCTGTGTTTCTTCTCTTGAATTTGGTGCTTGATTTACAACAACCTGAAAATAGGGAAATCTCTTACATACCTTGGAGATGATGAGTTTAATTCTGTGTACCCTTTTATGTTAAAAAAAAAAAATGTATACTTGGGAACAGTTGTCTTGGTCAAGATGAGTAACACTGGATTTACTTCACTGCAAACCATACCTCCTTTGTACCCTCAGAGTACTCTTTTTTTCCTTCTTCTTCTCCTCCTCCTCTTTTTTTTTCTTTTTTATAATACAAGGGACAGGATATGACTGAGCAGGCCATAATTGCTGCTTTAAAGTTTTTTCATGACTGCAGCTAGCTTATTTTTTCTGATTCCCGTGGTTCTTTGAGTCATTTTGGAATTGGCTCTCTGTGTTTGGGTGGCACTTGATTTTGTCAAAGTTGAGGAAGTAGAGTGCAGGTTTTCAGAAAGCAAGCACGAATGAAAAGGATGGGACTGCATTTTAAAGTGAGTATTTTTATACCAATGAAAATTCTCTATATTTCCTCCTTCTTAGACAGGCTTTACCCAGTTTCTTATTTGCATGGGAAGTTAAGACAACAACTTGCATGGGGTCCCTCTTTTGCTGTACCCAGCCCTTTGGGCTGAAGATGTGATCACAATAGCAATGAGGAAAATGACTGATGGAAAAGCTACCATCTGTTAAGCCCTTGATTTGAGAGTTTTATCCTTACTGTTGAATCATTACTACCCTGCTGTTGGGTGCACCCCGTTACCTCAGTTTTGCAGATGAGGCAGTGAGGTGTGGAGAGCTCAGATCACTTGCCCAAGATGACACAGCTATGAAGAGACATAGGCAGGTCTACATACGAAGGCAGGTCTGCCTTCTGAATAGACCTGTCCACCTGACCCCATGCCTTTGCAGTTTCTAGAAGACACTATTTGATGGTGACTGTTTGATTAGCAGAAATGTCCAAATTCCAAGGTAACTTGCCAAGATCACATCAGTACTATTCATTGTACAATTTTGAGCTAGGTATCTTCAAACCTTTGATGGGAGCATCAGATATGGAGCCAGGGACTTTAGTAAGTTTTCTACAGGGAAATGCTAGTTTCTGTCCTGCACAGCCTCATCTGCAGTAGCTTCTGCTACCCCAAGGTGCCACTGTTGGAGATGGGTCCTATGTGGTCTCAGGTCCTCCCTTATTTTTGTGGTGTTCTTGCTGGTCTCCATGCAATCGCAGTGACTTCTTTGGGGGATGTTGGCATCGGCCACATGCTGAACTAAATCAGCCATCATCTGGGGTGTGGGCAGGGGTGTAGGTAATGACCTAGTCCCAATTCCTAGTTCCTAGTTTGATCAGCACAATTTTATAGTAGCTGCTGTGCTAAGGTATGAAAAGGAGACCTACACAATCACTGAATGAATCGATGAGTAGATACACTATTCCTCACGTGTTATAATCTCTTGGGAAGGCAGTAGTAGACTCAGGGAAGAACATGAGCATTGCATTCCTGCCAACTTGGTTCAAATCTTATCTTTACCACTTACAGCATTAATAATTGGGGCAAATATTTTAATTTCTAAGCCACACATTTCCTCATTTGTAAATATTACCCATTTTGTGAGTTGGTTGTGATGCTTGACTAAGAAAATTTTCATAAGAGCTCACTAAGTTCTTGATAAATGATAACCATGACTAATTTGCCCCTTTGTGCTCCAGGCTAGACTTGTATAGAGTTAGCTCTACGGTGATGCTTGTTTTAGAAATTCACATTTGCTCCAATAAGATTGATGTATTAGCAACAATTCGAACATGACATAAATTTTACATTTGGGTGTGTTGAATTATGTCCAGGACAAACACTTGGTGAACTCCAGAAGCTGAACAAAGACATGGAGGAACACACAAGTGCACGCACCTCAAGTGCTCGCCATCCACCTCAGGTCAGCCTGTGTGTTGTGAACTACAATTATTGGTCCAACTTCAGACAACCTCCTTCCTCTACTGTGCAGTGACCACTTACAAGCTGCAAGCCTTCTTCTCACGCCCACCTTCCACATGGAAATGCCAGATCTTGTCCAGGTAAATGCCATATGTATTGTAGTAACATGTATTTCTCAACTGTTTAACATACCGTACAAAGGGTGCTACCGATTTTATGAGGTTCCTCTCCTTAAAAAAATGTGCCACTCATGAAGACGTTGAATATTATGTTCTAAGACCTTTTTCTCCCAAAGGTCCTGTGGTTTTTATTACATAATGTTGTGTAGTGTGGGGATTTTTAGGAACACCTGTGCTGTGTTTTAGCCAAGGTAACAGTACTGGCCGTGCATCTATAAAACGCTGCCCTTGTTCCAAAGGGGTTTGCAGTTACGTGGGGAGCTTGTGCCACTAAGATTTGATTCAAATCACTGGTGCCCAGGTCCACGGTGAGGTTCAACTGCAGAATGGGTGTCTTGTGCCAAGCGTGGCCAGGGCTCTTGCCCCTTGGATCCTTTCTTGGTTCTTCAGAGAAGCTAAGTGGGAGCCATGTTGACATAGCCTGGCATGTACTGACTTTTCTTTACAGGAAATTTCCATAAGTAAAGCTTGCTACACTTCTTTCTTTTCACCTGTGGTGTGCTTGACTCCCCAAAGATGGGTGCGTGATACCATCTTTCTGCTTGAGTTGGCAGCTACTTCTGGAGTAACGATGCCTCAAATTGGCAGTGTTTTAAGACATTTTTCAATGTAGCTATATAATTAATTAATCTACTTTATTATTTTAAATATCTGGGGAGGTTGGTAAGAACGTCTCGTGTGGGAATAGCACATAAATACGTATGGCCATTTTTCATTTCATGCCATGGCAGATATTATCAGTTAACCCTAAATATCTTTTCTTGCTGAACTTGGATTCTTCTTGAGACACTTCTAAATAGCTCCTACCAATAGGAGATGGTATTTACTTGCCTTCTAAGACCTAGACTTTCGAGCTCCTTAGGGCAGAATGATCTCAAGCCTCTCTCACAGTGTGTGTTTAATGACGTTAAATGACGTTTAATGACTGAGTGACTGAGGAAACAGGCAAGGCCTGTTAGGTGATGTTCTCGTGATGGGAATGTCTGTATTTTATATAATACTCGTTAGGCAGTGGGGTCTTAAGAATGTGCTGTTAGCTGTAATGCTCTCAGGCAGCCAGTTCCCTAGATGGAATTTATACTCCAGGATTTGTGAACCAACATTGTCATCAGAAAACCCATTTGTCTGTCTTTAGCTCCTCTACCCATATTGTGGGTACTGGAGATTTGCATAAGGAATTCAAGAGATGGATTTTCCTCGGTGAGATGAGTGGCTTGTCCATTAGCATGACAAGTGTTAGAAATGCGTTCTCACTGGTGAAATTAGTATAGTCAATATATATATGAATTGGTTGTAATATATTAGGGATGACTTCTTATTCTCACATGAAACAGGTTGTAAAAACCCACCTGCGGCCTCTTCACTTGGGGCTGGATCGAGAGGCATAACCTTACATGAGACTGCGCATCCACTGGTACACGGATTACTGCTTGTCTGAGCTGGCTCTACAGATAGCACAAACTGGACTCTAGGATCCTGGGACATCTGTTTTGAGTCAACCGTCTATGCAAGCTTTGGCCATTGTGCCTGAGGAGTCACGGGGCTGGGATTTCATCAACCTTATAGTATATATAGACTATGAACTGTTTTGTGCACCCTTACCAATTCTTTTTAGTAAAGGTCTTCCAGTGGGGCAGATTTAAGCTGAAATTTGTTTTCTGTAGTAAGATTGTGGGGCAGGGCTAACCCTCACTCACATTTAATCAACGACAATTATCTGCCAAAAATCTAATACTTCAGCATGATTAGCATAGGTCAGTTCAGAACTTTAAAATCACACAGAAAATTAGGTCAGATCTGGAACCAGCACCCGCAGCAGTGCTTTTCCCCTGCATCTATGATTTTTCTCATAGGGTCACTATGTATGGCTGTGTAGGTTGTGTACTGCATAAAAGTTTCACTTCTAAGAGATGTTATTTATATCACAAACATGGCGTATTTAGATATTTATCATGTCCTTTTTCTGGCAGCTATCAATAAAGTGCTGTTCTAAAAAAAATGTAGTGATTATGACAACTTTTAAACAAGAGGAAGTAAAGAGCCTTGTGGCTGCCTTCTTCCAGTGCCATGAGTGGAGGACAGTGGGTTGATTTCTTTTAGCATTTCATGTACTCTTTCCCTCAGGTGAGGCAGCAGGGGGCTCACACCCCCTCATGCCTGGTACCTCGTGTGACCTGTATAAGGTGTCCCGTGAATGAGCAGTGAAAAGAGATACAAGTGTCATGTTCCTAAACACTGGTAGAAGCCTGATCTTTGTGAACCAGGAATCTCATATTAATACAGGAATATAAAGCTCTGAGAGCTGGGGTTCCCCGCGGTGCAGTTAGGAAGACTGTAACAACAGAAGCCATGAAGTGCCTTCATGTGCTTGGACCCAGAGCGTCTGCAGACTCCCCACCTTCCCTGGCCACGGGGTCTCTTTCCCACCCAGTCACACCACATCCTTTCACCATGTCCCCATTCTGCATTTCTCACAGTCCCAAGGTGCTGTGTTCATTTGTTTCTTCATTGGAACGTGCCCTCCGTGAGAGCAGGGACGCTAACTCATTTGTCCAGTGTTGTATCCATAGCACCTGGGACAGTGTGGGGCCCTCCATAAATAGTTGTGGAATAAGGGAATGCAGGGAATAGTAGCCCAGTGTGTGCACTCATAGGACTGGAGATTTGAAAGGGAGATCCCCTCTGCTATGGTCTGAAAGTTTGTGTTCCCAGAAAATTCCTGTGTCAAAATCCTAATCCCTAAGGTGATGGTATTAGGGGAGGAGTCCTTTGGGAGGTGCTTAGATCATGAGCCGTCATAAATGGGATCAGTGTCCTTACGAAGGGAGCCCAGAGAGCTCTCTCCAGCCCTTCTGCCCTGTGAGGGTACAACAGGAAGTCTGTGATCTAGAAGGGGACCCTCACCCGACTGTGCCCTGATCCCAGACTTCCAGATTCCAGAACTGTGAAATAACTTTCTGTTGTTAATAGGCCACCCACTCTGCAGTCCTTTGTTACAATAGCCCAAGTGCACTAGGACACTACTTAGGTTCTGGTTGTTCAGCTGAGGATTTTTTGAGCATTGTTTGAGTTCTTTGTTTGCACTTTCAGAGCCAGACTAATTACATGTCACCCGCAGTTAATTTTTATGCCTGTGACCCACACACCCTATATGGTATCCTGAAACCCAGATTTGCCTTCACAAACTCTCCCCATCCTTTTACCAGGAAGGAAGAGGAATAGGGGCAGAAAGAGAGGAATCTAACAAGCACTTTTTGACGACTACAAGATTTAAGGAATTGAGGCCATGAATGATAAATTGTGTCTCAAGCATTTGGTGCCCATGCAGCCTTCCCACTGCAGTATCTTGCTGGGAGTGGAGACTGAGTCACATAAATCTCTCAGCAGCGCACCGCAGCAAAGTGTATATTGAGCTTCCAAACTGTAAGGCCCCACCTCCAGCACTTCCCTCATTAGCTTCCTGCCACGATGGGTCTGGGTGATATCTTCATAGAGCAATTGAGTGAACACCTGTGGAAGGCTTTTGTGTTCCTTGAACTTGAAGGCTGCCTTCACTTAGAAGATCAAAGAAAGGTGGTGTCAGTCAGCTGTGAGCCTGTGAGTTATCTGCAGGGACATTAGGATGTGTACAGATTGCTAGGAAGCAGCTTGGGAGAAGTCCTTGATGCAAATGGCAGTCTCTGAAAATAAGGCTGCATAAGGGCACCTGGGGGAACTGTATCCCTGTTCTAGGAGTAGAATTTCTGGGTCATATGATAAATGGTTACTTCCTTTTATAAACTACTACCCAACTGTTTGTCAAAGCTTTTTGGTCATGTTACATTGCCATCGGCAGCTCTAGTCGGTTCACATTGTTGCCAAGAGTGGCTATTGTCAATTTAAAAATTTGTAGCCATTCTGGAGTGGGTATCTCATTGTGGTTTTAATTTGAGTATCTTTAATGACTATGGTTTTTTTTAAAATTATTTGAGTGTAGTTGACACACAATGTTAATGACTTAGAATATCAATTTATGTCCTAATTGGCCATTTGTATAAATTATTTGTTTTTATACACTTATAAATTACTCCTCTGGGGTAAATCAGTGTGCTATAGGTGTTTACATACACAGTATTTCAGTGCTGTTTCCATGTCTGTGTAGACATGCCCTCATCACACTGTCTTGATTACTTTCACTTACTAGTAGGTCTTGAAATCAGGCAGTATAAGTCCTGCAGCTTTGTTCCTTTTTATCAAAGGATATTCTTTCACATGTTAGAAAATTCACATTATTCTTTCATATATTAGAATCAACCTATCAATTTCTCCAAAAAAAAAAAAAAGCAATCGAGATTACATCGAATCAATTGGTCTGTTTGGAGGAGAAATCACATCTTAACAATATGAAGACTTTCAATCCATGAAAATGGCATATCCCTTCATTTAGTTAAGTGTTTTTTAAAAAAATTTGTGAGCTATATTTTTTTCATTTTCAGTATGCCAATTTTACTTATCTTCCATTAATTTTTTTCACAAATGTTTTGTACTTAGTAAATGGTTGGGGTTTTTTTCCATTTAAAAAAATAGTCTTTTTATTGTAGAATAGTTTTAGATTCACAGAAGAGTTGGAAGGTCAAGCACCGTCCTCACCCAGTTTTCCTGGTTAGGAACAGTTGGGAAGTGTTACACATCTGTCACAACTGAGAAACCAGCAGTGATCCGTTACTATGAACTAAACTTGACTTTATTCAGACGGCACCACTCTCCTCACTAACATCCTTCTTCAGATCCAGGCTCCCATCTGAGATCCCACGTGACGCTGAGTCACGGTGTCTCCGGTGTCTCCTATGGTTTAAGGCAGTCTCTCAGACTTTCCCCGTTATGACACTGACAGTTTGGAGGAGTACCCGGTCAGGTATCTGGTGGAACATCCCTCCTTTGGGATTCATTTGATGTCTTTCTCATGATGAGGTTTGAATTTGGGAGGAGAAAAAGCCGAGACGGAAAATGTCCTTTTCATTGTTATCAATCAGCCCCTTTCTGATTTTGTTAGTTTTGAGTGAGGAGGAGGTTGGGCTATTGTTTCACATATTTTTGTTTTGGAATTCAACTCCAGCAAGACCGTTGAACCATATCGTCTTGTCTCTCCTGTATCGACGCTTTCTTGGCACAATTTGAGGGAGAGTTCTTGGAGTGAGTCATTTGTTCTGAGTTTGGATCCAGTCTGCGGGTCCATGCCTGTATCTCAGATTTGGCTGATTTCTTCTTATCTTCGCGTATTATCTTTGCTAATGATGGAAGCCCACTCCTGTCCATCTGCACCCAAACTGAAGCTGAGGCTTTCCCCACTTTTGAAACCTCTTTGCTCTCTGTAATTCAGTTATCCTAGGCCTCTCACTGTTCTTTACTAGCTCCTTAGAATAGCGTGATTGAAAAACTTTGGTGCTTTCTTGTTAACCGAGAGAAATACTCCATCCACATCCTTCTACCTCCTAAACAGAAGCAAGATTTATGCACGTTTGGGTATTTTCTTCACCTTGTTTATTCTTTCAATTTTTCCCCTCCTTTCCTTTCTTTTTTTTCCCCAAATTGTTTGATTTCTTTACAGTCCTTTTATCCCTTCATTGGTTTGCATGTCATGTATTTCTTTTCTCTTTTTTAAAGGCTCCATAAAACATTTTTAACAAGGTTGCTTAACTTAAATTGGAAGTATATGTAATGTTTTAGCTCTCATTACCCCCTTTAATTATATATTATTGTAATCTCATGTTTGTGTCTCACCCTTTTTATCCTACAAAATTAGTAATAATTATTTTTGTACCCAGCTCTTGCTTTAGATTTTCCCAATTTGCTCGCCATTCATTGTCTGTCTCCTCCTGCTGTCGCCCAGGAGGTTCAGACCCCTTCTTTTTGTCTTACAGTCTTTGATAGTTCTTTCAGAAAGGGACTTTCAGTGCAAATTCTTGCAGACTTTGTGCGGCAGTCCATTTACTTTATCCTTTGCTCTCACTTTTGAATGGTAATTTAGCCAGGGGAAAATTCTAGACTATTTTTTTTGTTCACTATTTTTCGTATATTATTCCATTTTCTTCTAACTTATACAGTTGCTTTTGAGAAGTTTCTGCCAGTTAAAGGGCCGTCTTTTGATTTATAATACAGACTTCTGCCTACCTGCTTCTAAGATTCTCTCATTGTTTTTGGTATCTTGCAATTTAATGACAAATATCTAGATGTAGATGAGCTCTTATGTAAGTTTTCATTTCACTGTACTTACTGCCACATGACTTATTAAATGGACTCACGTCCACAGACTTTGAGATTGGTCCTATTTTATATCAAAAGCGGTCCAGCAAACGTCTGGTGTGATATCCTTGTACCTGAATAAATGTAATATTGTTTTAGTCACCAAAGCTTTATGATATATTTTAATATCCAGGAGTTTGAGAAATCTCTGCTATAGCATTACTCTTCTTTTTAAAAATATTTTTCTTGCAATTTCACTGATTATTCTTCAGACTAATTTTAGAACAATTTTATCAAGTCCCAAAGTAATGAGTTGGTATTTATTTTATGGGCTAGTTTTGAAGAAAATTGATGTACTGTCATGTTTTCCATCCAAGGGTATCTATGGCATACCTTTTAATTTACTTGTCTTTATTTTGTGCCCCAGTAACATTTTACTGTTTTATTTAGGTAGGTCCTGAAGATACCTTGTTTATCTCGAGGTAGCTTATGTTCTTAGGGATTTTTTGAATCTGATATTTTCCTGATATTTTCAAAATAAGATATTGCATAACCTTTATTTATTCTTGTATATTTATTATTTATTTTGGCTAAGAGTAACTTAATTCTCTTTCTGGTTTTATTAGTTTTTATTTTTTGAATGATTCTCTTGGATTTTTCATGTTAAAAAATAACCTGCAAATATTAATAGTTATGCTCTTCCTTTCTAATACGTTCACTTTTATTTAATGTTTTCGTCGAGTTGCACTGGCTATAGCATAAAGAATATCACATAATGGTAATGATATCCCTGTGCTGTTCTTTATTTCATTGGACATTACAGCATTTCTTCAAAGAACCAGTACTGCTGGCTGACTTAAAACATTTAAAACACAATACAGTTTCTTTCTAGAGTCTTTCTAAAGTTGAAAAAAAGACTATTTTTATTAAATACTCTTTTAATTATAAAATGTCATATATACAAAAATATGTAAAATATGTGTGCCCAGTTAAAGAATAATAATAAAATCAAGGTCAGGTATCTACCACCACCATTAATTAAAAACGACAAGCTAACACCCACTTCCAGTACCTTCCAAGCTCTCTCCTGATTGCACCTCTACACATTACTCAAGGGTTTATTTGTTTTAAGTGTCAGAGACCATCCATTGTCTAAATGTGTCACAATGATCTGTCCATCCTTCTGTCAATGGACATTCAGTTGGTTTCCAGGTTTTCACTTAGATGAATCATCTTGCCCTGTGATTTTTGTATATGTCCTCTGGCACACATTTGTAAGAGATTTCTGTGGGAGAGTTTCTTACGAGAGTTTACCAACTGGTGGCTAGAATTTCTGGGGCTTGGTGCTTGCGCACAGTCACCTTTACTGGGTGACATCACAGTGCTTTTCAAAGGGGTTGTTCCAATCCATGTTCCCACTGGCAATGTAATGACAAGCCCCATAGCCCCATACCCTTGCCTACATCAACTACTGTCAGCCTTTTTAATTATTCACAGTCCAAAGTTATACCTCAGCATGTAAAGATTCATTTTTTCTATTGAGGTATAGTTAACGTGTGATGTTATATTAGTCTCAGGTATAAACATATTAATTTGACAGTGCTATGCATTACTCAGTGCTCACCATGATAAGTGTAGTCACCATCTGCCATCACACAATGTCATTATGTCATTAACTCTGCTGTGCTGTGCTTTTTCGTCTTCATGACTTACTTTAAACCTGGAAGTTTGTACCTCTTAATCCCCTTTATCGATTTCACCCATCCCCCCATCCACTTCCATTCTGGCAACTACCAGTTTGTTCTCTGTATTTTTTAATTTGTTTGTTTTGATTTTAGATTCCATATATAAATGAAATTGTATGCTATCTGTCTTTCTCTGACTTACTTTACTCAGCATAATATCCTTTAGGTCCATCTATTTTGTCACAAATGGCAAAATCTCATCTTTTGTATGACGAATAATATTCTCAATGTGGTTTTAATTCAGATTTATACAGTTGTTAATTGAGATGGATCAGCTTTTAATATGTATATGGTCTGTTTATTTCCTCCTTATTAAATGTTTGATTATCAAATTTCTTCTACTGAGTAATGGCTTTGTATCACTGACCTATAGGAATTCCTTATCCTTGGTACTAATCTTCTGTCGGTTACAGATTGCAAAAATCTTTCCCCAGTTTGTTGTTTTTTTTATGAAAAAGATTTCTATTTTTAAATTGTCAAAATTTCTGGGTGCCTGGGTGGCTCAGTTGGTTGAGCATCCAACTTCAGCTCAGGTCATGATCTCATGACCATGATCTCATGGTTCATGAGTTGGAGCCCACATCAGGCTCACTGCTCTCAGTGCAGAGCCCACTTTAGATCCTCTGTCCCCCTCTGGCTGTGCCTCCCCCACTGTGCTTGATCTCTCAATACTAAATGAACTTAAATTGTCAAAATTTTATAGTTTGTACTTATTATGTCTTATTTAAAAATGCTTTTCTTACTGAGGTAATAAAGTTATTCTTCTGTATTTCTAAACGTATTTCTACATGGAATACTCTCAACTGTTGTCACCAAAAAATCTTATTTCTGGTAGGTTTGTTATAGCTCATTTGGCTGAGTTGAAATTTTTTTAATGTTTTTTATTTATTTCTGTGAGAGAGAATGGCAGCATGAGCAGGGGAAGGTCAGAGAGAGAGGGAGACAAAGAATCCAAAGCAGGCTCTAGGCTCTGAGCTAGCTGTCAGCACAGAGCCCAATGCAGGTCTGGAACCCATGAACTGTGAGATCATGACCTGAGCCGAAGTCGGACACTTAAGGGACTGAGCCACCCAGGTGCCCCGTGGCTGCGTTGAATTTTATGGAAAGCCTTTTTTTTGCATTTACTAGATAATCATGTGAAATTTTTCTCTAATTTGTTCACATGATGAATTGCGTTCACTTACTTTCTGTATTAAACTAAAGTTATATTTCTTGATCAAACCCAAATTGGTAATAACGTTGTATTGTTTTCATGTACTTGTGAATTTGATTTACCGATGTTTTATTTACATTTTTCATTGATACTCATGAGTGAAATTGGCCTGTTATTCTGTCCCTTGTCCCTTTGGAATCAAGATTAGGTTGGCCTAATAAAGATAATGAAAGATAATGCTCTGGAAGAGTTTGTATAAATTTGGAATTATCTGTTGCTATCTGTTTGGTAAAATATGCCTGTAAAGCCATCAGGGTCCAGCATTTTGTTTTTTTTTTTGGTTTCCTTTAAGTTTTGGANTTTTTTTTTTTTTTTTGGTAACCTTTAAGTTTTGGATTTAATTTTTACTTTTATTATTTTTAAAATTTTTTAAGATTTAAAAAAAAATTGTATTTTGGAGAGAAAGAGAGCATGAGCAGAGGAGGAGAGCCGAGAGAGAGAGAGAGACAGACAGACAGACAGACAGACACAGAGAGAGAAAGTCTGACATGGGGCTTGATCCCAAGAATCTGCGATCAAGACCTGAGTTGAAATCAGGAGTTGGATATTTAACCAACTGAGTGGCCCAGGCATCCCTTTGATATAACTTTTTTTTTGATATAACACCCAGTGCTCATCTCAGCAAGTGCCCTCCTTAATGCCCATCACCCATTTAGCCCATCCTTCCACCACCTCCCTCCATCAAACCTCAGTTTGTTCTCTATATTTAAGAGTCTCATAGGTTTGGCTCTGTTTTAATCTTATTTTTTCTTCCTTTCCCCTATGTTCATCTGTTTTCTATCTTAAATTCCACACATGAGTGAAATCATATGGTATTTATCTTTCTCTGACTTATTTCACTTAACATAATGCATTCTAGTTTCATCCATGTTGTTGCAGAGGACAAGATTTCATTTTTTGATTGCCAAGTAATAGTCCATTATATAAATATACACCACATCTTCTTTATCCATTCATTAGTCAGTGGACATTGGGGTTCTTTACATAATTTGGCTATTGTTGATAGCACTGCTGTAAACATTGCGGTGCATGTGCTCTTTCAAATCCTCTGATAAAATTTTTAAAATAATTATAAGATTATTTCTAGTTTCTCTTCTTTCTCGGGTCAATTTTGATAGGAATTTTTCTAGATATTTTGATAGGACTTTATCCATCCTATCAAAATTTGTGAGTTTATTAGCATAAAGTTGTCCATAAAATAAGTTGTTATTAACTATTAATTTCTGTAATATCTGTACTAATATCTTTTCTTTCACTCCTAATTTTATTTGAATTTTATCTGTATTAGTTATCTGTATTAATATTGACAATAACTTACCATTTATTGGTCATTTCAGAATCCCAACTTCTGGGTTTTTTGATATTTACTTTTGGTGTTATTTTTTAATTTTATTAACATTTGCTTTTATCTTTATTATTGATTTCCTTCTATTTTCTTTGCTTTTATCCTGATATTTTCCCTCCTAATCTGTCTATTGTATATTTAGTTCATCAGTTTTAAGCTTATAACTTCTTTTCTTTTTTTTTAATGTTTTATTTATTTTTGAGAGAAAGCTAGAGACAGCATGAGCAGGGGAGGGTCAGAGAGAAAGGGAGATACAGAATCTGAAGACAGGCTCCAGGCTCTGAGCTAGCTGTCAGCACAGAGCCTGACACAGGGCTTGAACCCATGAACTGTGAGATCAGACCTGAGCTGAAGTCAGATGCTTAACCAACTGAGCCACTCAGGCACCCCGCTTATAACTTATTTTCTAATGAAATATTGAAAATTCCCCTGAATACTGTTTCAGTTGCCTCACACATGTTTAAGTGTTTTCTAATTTCTATTATTATTTTCTTTGACACATTAGTTTTGTTTTTAATTTTTTGATTATATGAAGTATTTTTTTAAAGTTTATTTTGAAAGAGAGAGAGAGCGCGCGCACACACACACACGAACAGGGAAGGGGCAGACGGGTGGGGAGAGAGAATCCCAAATAGGCTCTAGACTGTCAGCACAGGACCTAACATGGAGCTCAGTCCCATGAACTGTGAGATCATGACCTGAGCTGAAATCAAGAGTCAGTCGCTTATCTAACTGAGCCACCCAGGTGCCCCATATGCAGTTTTTTAATTTATTTTTTTCAATCCCCACATTTTCTCAGTTACATGCATATTGGTCAGAGAACATGGCATGGGTGATGCTAAGTTTCTGCATTTTCCAAGGTCAGCTCTATGGCATAATATGTGACCAGTTTTTGCACTTGAGGGGCATGGGTCGTCTTTTATTGCTAGACTCCTGTTCTTTGTAACCCACAAAATCAGGATTTTTTAATTGACTTTTTCAGTTTGTAATGACTTCTCGGTCTACTTCATCTATCCATTATTGAGAGAAGTGTATTAAAACAATTGCTGCTATGCTGGTGGATTTGTTTCTTACAGGTCTGTTAATTTTTGGTTTTATATGCAGCATATAATTGAACTCTTTGAATTCCAACTCTGCCTGGAAGTTTTTTCTTTTATCTGTAGATATTAACCCATTTATATTCATTGTGAATGCTGATGCTTTTAACTTTATTTCTTGTAACTTGTTATGTGCTTTGGGTTTGTCCTGCATCCTCTGATTCTTTTTCCCCTATTCTGTCTTCTTTTGGATTTTGTTTTCTTATTCCATTTTTTTCCTGTACTCTCTTTGGTGGGTGTATGTTTCTTGCTTATTCTTCCAGTAGTTATACTAGCAGTTTAAATAGGTGTACTTTGCTTCATAAAGTCCACATTTAGTTAACATATTTTACTTCCTCCAGATCAATCTTCAAAACTTACGATAATTTTGTTCCCAGATCACACTCCTTCCAACTATTTTTATCCATAATTACTGTGCCAGCTGGAGTTCTGTTACTATTATAGGTCAGTATTATTTCAGCTATTAGTTTTGCTTTCTCCCATCCCATTTGGTATTTGTATTTTCACTTTATAAAATCATTAGATTAGCCCACATATTTCCCAATGCCTTTGCTCACTTTTCGCTACTTACATCAGATTTTCGTCTGGAATGATTTTTCTTGTGTCTAACATACATCCTTTAGAATTAAAGTTTTAAAGATACTTTGTAGGTCACTCTTTTGTAGGTAAATACTCTGTTTGTGTTTTTATTTTAACATCGTCATTGAGAGTTTCACTGGGTATTGATCTCTGGGCTGACAGAAACTCCTCTCAGCCATGCTCTGCTCCTCTGGGCACACTTGGGGGTGAGAAGTCAGCAGCTGTTCCAAAAACTAGTTTTTTTAATAGGCGATCTGTGTTATATCATCTCTTGCTTTTAAGATTGTTTTGTTTTCTTCGGTTTTCGGCAGTTTCACTATGATGCGTCTGTGATGAATTCTAAATCTGAAAATGGGTAGTGTTATCTCTTTCATAGCACTTCCACTCTGTTCTGTCTTTTATCACCTTCCAGAACTTGGATTAGATTTGTGTTAAGCCTTTCACATCATCTTCTTTTTGCCTTAACCTTCTGAGCTTACTGTGCATCTTTTTATCTCTAGACTACATTCTGAATACTTTCCTATCTTCCAATTAATTCCTCTTCAGCTCAGAGGTTCCGGCTCAAGTATGGTCATGTGTTACCACTTCTAACTGTTGAGTAATGTGCCTCCATTGGAAGAAACCCTGGGCCTGACCATTTCAAGCCCTGTCATTCTCTAGAGGAAGATGAAGGCTTTTCAGTTTCAGATGCAGAGACAATAGATGGACTAAGAGAAACAGACTCTGCGTGATGATACCATTACAGCCTCGATGGATCAATGATACACCACTTTGTGCTTATCTTGCTTTCCTAACAGACACCCGAGCACTTCCAGCCAACTCTTGGGTGGAGAATGCCAGGAGCCCCACTGAGTTACTACCAACATATGTATCTGTAATTGGCCACATCAGAGGATGAAATCAACAATTACAGGCTTCATGCTTGCAGCAAAGAATATAATTTTATCATAATATCGATAATAGTTCCACACTGTACCCAGTTTGACCACCAGAAAATCATTTTGCCCCATGAGGGAAAGACAAGCCTGTTGGCCCAGGAAGCATGTTAGTCTCTGTTCCTTCTTCTTGTCCATCTTTGTCAGACATGGGAGGACTCCTTCTCAGGCTGCTCTCCATGACAGGGTAGTACCCTTCTGATGTTAAAGGGTATTAATCAGAACCTACTCAAATGAACAGTTTATGCCACCACAAAACTTGTAAGCCAAGTAGATTATATCCTCAGTAACTGGCTGGTTTGTTTAAAACTGCCAGAAAAGACATAGAGCAGCAGTCAACTTCTGCTGATCCTTGTCCCACTTTTCTTTATTTGCTGTATTTGGAATAGATACAGTAAGTGTCAAGAAATTACTTGAAAGATTGTTCTTAACAACAACAAAAATAAGGAAATAATATGGGTCTCAGAACTGATGGAGAATGCCAAAACTCGGGCTTGGAACAGGTATCCTGGAGTAACTTTTGAAGGCATCTACAATGGAAGGCATTCTGAAATGGACAAGACTTTGGAGGTCTTTAGAGAGGACAGGTGTTCTGCTCAGGGCCATTCTAGAAAGTCATACCGGGCTTATCAATCCCAGTAAGGACTCCTATCAGGTGCTTGATTCTTTAAGATCAAGCCTTCACTGACTGGACAATACTGATTTTGCTCTTAACGTCGTCACTGTGGTTTTGGATGGCATTATCCACCTTCTTTTTCCCATCACCGACCCTGACAGCACCGAGGGGCCCTAGCCAAGTGGCGTGTCCTGTTCCGGTGGCTTCAGTGGTTGGAATGGATGTATGATTCAATCAGAAACACACTGAGACTTTTACTGGGAAGATCAGAAAAGAGACTCATCCTATTTCCCACTGAACTATAATCCACAAGAATATAGGCGGAAGCTGGAGTGCCCATCTGACTACCATGAGGGTAATATCTTTGTGAGAATGGAGTCAACACAGAGGAATTAGGGCAGATAAATTGAGAGACAACAGATCTTGGGGATGCTTTCTGAGCACCTGGATCCAGCCATGCCTGAAGTCATATGTCCTCTGGTTTTTTCAGTTTCATGACTCAATCAAACCATGACTTAGAAAGTTATAATATGTTTTGACCAAGCTATCCTTATATTCTAATCAAGGGACCGTATGACCCTCATTCTTAGGAATTTTATCAGTGATTAATTGCTATAATGGTTAATTTGATGTGCCAACTTGACTGGGTAAAGACATGCCCAGTAGCTGATAAAACATTATTTCTGGGTTTGTCTGGAAGAGATAAGCATCTGAATTGGTAGACTGAATAAGGAAGGTTACCCTCACCAATGCAAATGGGCATCATATAATCCATTGAGGGCTTGACTAGAATAAACAGAAGAAAGACATATTTTCTCTTAATTTGAGCTGGAACATTTCTCCTGCCCTTGGACATCTGCTCTCCTGATTCTCTGGCCTTGAGACTCAGACTGGGACTTATACCATCAGCCCCTGGTTCTCTGGCCTTTGAATTTGGACAAATTATACCACTGGCTTTTCTGGTTCTCCAGCTGGCAGACAGCAGGTCTTAGGACTTCTCAGCTTCCATAATCATGTGAGCCAGTTCCTATGAAAAATGTCTATCTCTGTCTTGAGCTCTTTCTCTACTTCTAGCTCTCTCTATATATCTCATTAGTCCTGTTTCTCTGGAGAACACTGATAACATAATTACTGAAATTTATCTAGTATTAGTATTAGCCTGAGATGATCTACAGACTTTGTGTGGCTATTCAAACATCATCCTGGTTGGGAGAGGATCCCTTGGACTATTTTGAGGGTTCACATGCTTGTAAATTAATTGGAGAAAATGATTCAAACAAATAAAAACAAAAGGTATGTTTTGTGTAGCAAAAGGTGGTTTATGTTCCCTAAGTGCTATTATTCTTGGTTGGTATCAAAATAGTCTTTCTGGAAGAAAGTCAGAAGGTTTTGGAGTGAATATAAATAATGACAGCCCTATGGATCCACTTATCCCAGAAAAGATTCTAATTTTGCCTTAAGAAAGAGAAAGAGAAAGTAATTACTTGGAAGATTTTCTTAACAAAAAAATAACAGGGGTCCCAACATTTATGGAGGATGCCACAACTCTGGGAACAAACATTATAGATGGGAGAATGATTGTAAGCTGAGCCCAGCTAGGCATCTGCGCAGGAGAGCTCTGGTCCTCCCTTGCGGATCGAGTAGCATCTCTCTCTTACTCTCGGGTTCTCAGCCTCAGCACTAATGACATGTCAGATGGAGTAATTCTCTGCCCTGTGCATGTAGGACGTTCAACATTGTTCCCTGCTTCTACCTACTAGATGCTGGTAGCATCCCCTGCCTTGGTTGTGACAACCCAAAATGCCTCCAGAGATCACCAAGTATCCCCTGGAGGTCGAACTGATTCCCAATCGAGAACCACTAGTCAGTCACCTGCCTTTACCCTCCATCTGCAGCTAGTCTACAAACCAGACCTAAACTGACAACTTTTAGTGGATCCTGACAGACATCCAGGACAATGTGTGCGAAATATTTGTAGAGAGACTGTGTCATGCATAAGAAAGTACATAGGTTTGAGAAACAGCAGAACAGAGTTCAAATTCTCAGCTGGGGCACGTTGGGCAGTTGCTTGATTTTATGGAGTTCCAGTTTGTGTGTGTGAAAATGGGAACAATAATTCCCTAATCAAAGTGATGATTTGGATTGAGGTGAGTTGTTAAGTACTTAAGATGTTAAATGTTTAGATTTGTTAGTTGTGTTTGCTTATGTGAATGTTTGCATGTGTGTGTGTGCACGTGCACATCTGTGATTGTGTGTCTGTGTATGTCCGTGTATGTATTTGTGTGACTGTTGGTGCCTGAATGTATCTGATCGTGTTGTAACCCCATGGCCCTGAGCGTGATCCTACAGGATTTAGCTCTTGATGGAACAGATGCTTCCCACTGGTCTTGGTGAAAGACTCAGTGTGTCCGTGGTGCTGAAGTGAGGACCAGGTCATAATCTGAAAGACCGGAGGAATATAAGCATTAAAGATTTTGTTTTTACAGCTTGATTTCTCCCTGGCTTTGGGCTGGTGCCAGTGTGCATGGTTTATATTCTCCATAAAGAGACAAGTTACTTGCCTGATGGCAGTCAGCACAGTCAGACATATTTCTTCCCCTCTGAAGTCATTGAATAGGGATAAAGTAATAAAAGGGAGGATTTGGTTCATCATACTTCCAGGGCGACTGTTCTCGAGAAAAACTTTCAGAGATGGGGAGAGCCTACAGGCTCNTGTGTGTGTGTGTGTTTATATATCAAGAGTATCAAGGGGCGCCTGGGTGGCTCAGTCAGTTAAGTTTCCAGCTTCAGCTCAGGTCATGATCTTGCAGCTTGTGGGTTTGAGCCCCGCATCGGGCTCTGTGCTGACAGCTTGGAGCCTGGAGCTGCTTCAGATTCTGTGTCTCCCTCTCTCTCTGTCCCTCCCCTGCTCATGCTCTGTCTGCCTGTCTCTCAAGATAAACATTTAAAAAGAATATCAAGAATAATGCTGGCAGCTGATATTTTTAGTGCTGCTTATATGCCACAAATGACCTGAAGGACTTGATAAGCTTTAGAGCCTTTGTTCCGTCTATAACTTGATAAGCTTGGTACTGTCATTACCCCCTTCACAAGTGAGTTAATGCAGAAGTGACGAACTTGCCCATGGTCACACAGGTAAGAAGGGGGGCTGATTGTAACCCTACCTCCCCAAGCTGGAGCTCTAGTCCTAACTGTGGCTGCTACTATATATCTAAGTAGGTCAGACTTGATAGTTCCTGCTCCACCTCCTGAGCCTGTAGCCCTGCTCAGACCCTCACTGGACACACAGAGGGCTTCACCTGGGAGGGGTGTGCAGTGCCTGAGTTAACCTCTCACTGTGAAGCACTCAAGAGCCAGCCACTGGGCTCAGGCAGGCAATGTGGCCAGCTTTGGCAGCAAAGGGATTTGGGCTCCAGCTCCAAGGTGCACCTTGAACTGGTGGAGGTTATGTGCAGCTGCCTCTGACTTTCCTCACAGTAACTGATGACTGGCCCCTCCCTCCCAAATCCTTGGGATTTGTTTTATGTTTTCCTCAAAGGCTCCAGGGGGAGCGTGACGCTGGCACATAAATCTCAGTCAAGCGGGAGGGCCGGTGGGAGGACAAGTCAGGAACGAGAAAGCCCAAACACACATGGGAAGGGCGGCCAGCTCACAGAACCCCCACTCTGGGGCGGCGCCGGGCCAAGGAGGCCACCTCCCAGTGGCTGCTCCCCAGGCCCAGGACACCAGGGTCAGCGGGAGCCAGCCCTGGCAGATGGCGGCATCTCCAGCTGCTACTCAGGAGAAGAATTCCTGTCAGGTGTTTGCTGTGGCTCACGCGTTTGTCAGAGTCCTGACTCGGGTTCCCAGACATTTATGGAGTCGATGCCCCAGGGGGGCAGTGTGTGAGCAAACCGTGAGGTCGGCCTACCTCCCACCAACATTACTGCGCTTCTCACTGCCAAGATTGGACAGCTCTCTACCCTTCACCACCCAAACACTTAAAACAAACAAAAAATAGAAAGAGATTCAGTCAAACTGGTTTGTGTACAGACACAGCCCTGAACTACCAACAAATACTGGTGGTTGGAAGTGGAGTAAGTCACTCAGAAGTTTGAGAGCTTGGGAAGCAACTTGAATACATTGTTCACAGGACCCCTAATTTTGTGCATGGGTCACTGCTGCACTCTTTCAAGTCAGAGCTCAGTGTCCCGGCACGAGGCAGGCCCACCTGACCACGGTTTATGATGGTAAAACCGAGCCCTCAGTCATTCTTGACCTGCTCTGTTTTCTCCTGTGGTACCTGTCACTTCCTAATGGTTATGTTTATTGTTGATCGCCTGTCTGCTGTCTCTTAGAGTGTGAGCTCCATGAGTCGGGTGAGCTCCATGAGTCAGGGGCTTTATCTGTTTTGTTCACTCATGTCTCCCAAATACCTGGACCAGTGCCTGATACCTGGAAACTACTGAGAAATATTTGCTGACTGTTCAAAGAAGTGAATAAGTGAGCAAATAAGTGGGCAAACATGCTTGCTGAGGGGCAGAGTTCAGAACGAAGAGCTCAGGCTTAGCACGGCCCTCTCTCCCCAAAAGCTTTCGTTATGGAAGAAGTCTGAGTAATCAGAGCTGGCCGATTTGGAAATGATGCTTCAAGAGGATGGTGAGCATCCCAGGACTGGGGACATTCCCATGGCAAGGAGGATGGAGAGAAAGTGCATGCCTCAGGCGCCCTGGCGTTCTCTTGGCCCTGTAAGGCCCCATCTGCCCCTTTTGCCAGGACTTCTGTTGCATTAGCTCATGCCCCCCGTCAGCTCCAGAGAAGTGATGCTTCTCTGAGCAGGACAAGGCACAGTTGGCAAGGCAGATGACCTGGGGGATCTTTTCTAGAGATCTACAACACCGAAGAGTTGGAGGAATGCATCAATATGGGCATTGCTTCAAGTCTTATTCTCTTGGTTGCAAGTAACAGAATACCCAATGCTCCCTTTTATAACCTTGATCCAATGACTGTGGCCAGGGGGGTGGAGCCAACCAACTGGTCATGTGTGTGACTCTGGATCCAAGCATGGGGTCAGTGTCCCCGGCTGACAGTAAATTAGGAGAAGGAAAAAAGTGGGTCCTAAATGAAAATTTGGATGTTTCCTTCCATAGGCGAGAAGAGTGGGTTCTTGGGAGGAAAGCCAACAAATGACTGTTCCAACGAGGTAAAAGGAAATCCATGTAGAGCAGAGACAGAATGGTCCACCTCAAAGGCCAGCTCTAGTTGTCAGGGGCTCTCTGGAATGCCGTGTTGAGAAATAGCCTGAAGCCAAGCCAAGGGGAAAAAAAAAATGTCATGATTGATTAGAAATATTTGCTATGTGCTCCAAAAACATTTGGGTGCCAGATATTTGTTCTCCTTTATTTAGGTTAGCCAGTGGAAATGATTAGAAGTGAAAACATGTAGAGTGACAATTATGCTGCATCATGGTCAGTTTTGAAACTTACAGTGAGTTTATTTATTACAGTTCCTGTTGCTTTATTTTTCACACACCCAGTCAGGACAAAAAACGAGGATCTAAGATACAAGGCCACTCATCACCATCAGTGTCAACCTGGGATGGTGAAGTAAGGTGACATTCAACCTTTCCTTTTTCATTGGTGGCATTGCCAAGACCATCCATGATGTGGCTGTGACCAGGACTTGCCAGTTGGCTTTCAGTCAGTAACCACTTGCTTGTCCTTTTTCTCTCTGCTTAACAAATCTTATCCAAGCCCTATTGGTGATAGGTATGGTGCTAGCCACTGCATAAACAGTGGTGAGCAAAACAAATCCAGTCCCTGTCCTCAGTGAGTTCATGGCCCATCGACAGCAGCCTTGTTGGCTTATAGCTCTTTACAATGTCTCTTTTTACTTCTAATTTGTCATCTCCCGAAAAGTCACGTTCAGGCCGATTCCATGCTAGCTCAAGAACTGCCAACAGATCTTTTACCTGGAAATGTCACCACTCCTAAATTTGGGTGAGAATATCAGGTGGCGAAGGCAAACCTTAGTCTCCTCTGTGTCTACATTGTATCAGTTCCAAGACGACGCTTCTCAAGAAAGCCACTACTGGAAGCTGAATTATAATGCTGGCATTTCATACACATGATCTCACTTAACATGTCAGCGATCCTCATGGGAGGTTACTATTATTAACAATGCCATCGTCTTGCCAATAGGAAAGCCAAGGCTCCCTGAAGTAAAATGGCTTTCAAGTGTCACACAGGTAACAAAAGGTGGAGCTGAGATCCAAATCTATGTCCAAGGGCTAGGTCCCTAACCCCTAGGCAGTACTGCTATGCCATGAGCTCCTGGGAATAGAGAGATGGTTTGATTATACAGATGACCCCAATGATTCTCATGGGAGGAGGGACTTAAGTGTGGTGTCATCCATGACTTCATTTATGAATTCCCTCCTTTATTAGTATGATATAAGAAAATACAAAGGAAGGGCTTTAAACAACAGAAATTTATTTTCTCTTTGTCCTGGAGAATGGAAGTCCATGATCAAGGTGCTGGCAAGTTTAGTTCCTAGCTAGTGAGAGCTCTCTTCCTGATTTGTTGACTGCTGCCTTGTTGCTGAGTGATCACATGGCTTTTTATTTTTTTATTTTTATTTTTTTTTTTTTGGTGCGTGCATACATGCATGGAGAGAGAGAGAGAGAGAGAGAGAGAGGAATAGCAGAGAGCACAAGCAAGCTGTGATATCCCCTCTTACAAGGACACCAATCCTGTCTGACTTAACCTTAACTACTTCCTTAGAGGCCATATCTCCAAATAGGGCTACTGGGGAATTAGAGTTTCAACATGTGAATTTTGGAGGGGACACAAATATTCAGTCCATGGCACTCCTTTTCCTGGGATTAAAGTTACCTTACAGGTTAAGAGAAAATCATTATGCATACTGGGTATCTCCAGTGGCGGGGCATTAACTTTGCCGATACAGAAGGTCAAGACATTTTGTGGCATACATAGCTGATTGAAAATTAATGAATTATTGGGAGTTAAGAACCAAATAATGTTTTTCGTTCCTTTAAGTGGATAGGACCTAAGCCCTGGTTCCATTTTTATGCCTTTTCTGTTTCTCGTGTTGGATACAGTACCCAGGGGGTGTAACCATCTGAGTATCCTAAGGCCTTCCGATTTCATATAATTTTCTTCTTTTTAGTAAAGATAACTTCTGTTAAGTTTAATGTAATGGGATTTAATTTTTACATCTGTGTAAGATATTTTGTAAAAATAACCAGAAGCTCATCATTTTGCCATTTTCTACTCTTTGCTTGAGGGACTGTGTNTGTGTGTACAAAAGTGTGTCTCTATATTTATGAGATCCTATTGGGTTGAACTAGGTTTTCATAAATTTCGCAGACTATTGGAAAGCTTTCCTCTTCTAATTCCTCATGTAGGTGTCTTTCTGCCAAGTGGATCATTGTGGGTCTGAGGAATTAGAGGTGTGGTTATTTCCTTAGTGAGTTGTATAATCTCTTCCCAGAGCTTCCCATCCAAGTACAACATCCACGGTTGTAATGGAGGCGGCAGCCTTACCTGAAGGTGCCTAAGCTCTCACTGAGGGGCCAGCACTGGCCATGAGCAGTCAGCCCAGTGGGCCACATCCCAGGGATTTAGGAATTTGGGGGTGAAATTAAAATTTTGTAAGCATTATATTTCAGAACTGAAAGAATGTAAAAGCCCTGTAAGAAAGAGATTCTGCAGTTCCCTCCCTGACCAGGAATGTCTGGCAAAGTAGATTTTGTGATTTTGAAGGGGCCGCCTGTAAATGTTTCTTCATAGCAGAGTTGAAGATCATTATCCTGATACACAGCTATGAGTTCTGAAAGAGGATAACCCTCTTCTTTTGGGTGAGTCCATATTTTTCATACCTCTGAGGCCTTGGTGTCAGGAGGGGAAAGGCCATCGGATGGTGAAATTTCTTAGGGAGTGGGTCATCATAGGTCTAGTTACCAAGTGAGCAATCACTATCTGGCTTTACAAGGAAGGAGCAGTGGCTGGAGAGGAGTCTGGGAAGGACCCCTTGACATCTAATGTGCATAGACCAAGCAAGACGACTTTGAAAGTTTTTCAACTTTACTGTTTTATTTATTATGGTGTTTTTGTTTATAGGTTTATTCAGCAACTTTATTGAATGCCTACCATGTAGAAGTATGTGAAAACTCTAGTGGTAGGCAAGAAAAAGAGGATCCTTGTCTTCTAGGACAAGATGGTCCTTTCCCTGGCAGGGAAGACTGGAATGTGGTCTCTTATAATTAGTGTGGAAGGTGCCGATGGCGGGAAGTACATGGTAAAGGACCCATCCCCATCTTGGAGGGAGTGGTAATTGACTTGAGGCCTGAAGGTTGAACAGGAAATTGTCAGGCTCCACTGGGGCTGCAGTGAAGGTGGGAGGGTCAAGAGGGAGAAGAGCATTTCCAACAGAGGGAACAGAATGTCCAAAAGCCTGGAAGCTAGGAGTCAGGAGTATTATATGTTTGGGCACCTGAAAGAAGCCTAGAATGTTCTGAGACTGAAGACTTTTCTCTTTTCCCAGGGGAGCATTGGGATTGTGGTAGGTATACAGGTAGAAGACTTGAGGAAATGGGTTTAAATTTTTAGTCCATTGGCCTGTCTTGCCCCATTGTGATCTGAGACCTTTCCTTGGTATTGCAGAGCCAGATGGTATGGCTCTGAACTCAAATTCAGCACTGTGGGATTACGTAGCTACAGATGTATCATGGAACAGAGGAGAAAATTACTTTTGTGCTTTATTTAATTGTGTGAAAATGTTCCTGTTAGGAAAATTGAGAATATAAGACAGTACATGGAGTATAGTGACAGCTGTGTTAAAATAATACAACAACAAAAGCATTTCATGTATTGAAAATAAAAGCAAAATACACCAATGTGTTAACTGTCAGTGGGTGATGGGATTCAGTGTTAATTTTTTATTTTTCATTTGTATTTATTATCCACATTTCCATGGATGAACAGGTATTAAGAGGGGGAAAACCAAGATAACATATCTACCAGTTAACCACCAAATGTTTATTCAGTTGCAAGGGAGGAGCCCGAAAGAAGTCAGCACGGAGTCTCTTGTCTCCAGGCTCTGGGTCTCCTGGTGTAGGAAGGAATATTTAAGCACTGATAGGAAGCCCAGACCAGCTTGGTCAGGAGGGACTTTTCTCTGCAGCAACCATCTTTTGAGTCAGCAACCATCTTAGAAAGGATGAAGGCATCCCCTGTGAGGCTGTGGAATAACAGGAGTCAAAGAGAGCATATTCCAGAAGGCTTCTTGTTTTCTTCCTGTGGATGTCTCCATGGGATTGTTTCTATTATTCGACGTACCGTGGTAGACACAATAAGGTCAGAGGTAATGGGACCAGCCAGGAGCAAAGGAGTTCAGAAGCTCATCTTTTATTGCCTGGAAAATGTCACATGCCTGTCAGGAAAATTGAATGGGCAATTGACAAACACAAAGCTCAAAATAAATATAGCACCTAAAACAGAGAGACTGTCTACACACGTTCACACTAGGTTGCTCTTGACAAATGAAAAAAAAAAATAATTTCCTGATACGTATGTACAGAATACCAAATGCTTTCAACTGGGATAGCAAAGTGAAGGCAGACTTTTAAGCAACCTCAAGATCTGACAATTGAACTTGGTGAAATATATCTGGGGTAAATGTTTGCATCAGACACTAAATAGAATTGCCCCTTCTCCTTATTAGCATCCTTATCCTTATCCTTAAATAGAATTGCCTCTGGCAGAACAATAAAGTATCTGCTTGTAGATCAATAGGCCTCAAGATCAGAGCTGGTGAGGGTCCAAAAAGTGAAGATAAAGTATTGAGAGAAATTTTAATAGTACAAGTTTGTGAGAGGAAAAAAAAAAGTATGCATTAGTCAATGAATGAGAAAGCAGAGTTTTACTTTCTAGGGTCAAGTTTACATGCATTAAAAAAAGAAAATCCTCCCTGGAGACCTTAGCAATTTTTATAATTGTAGTATAGAAGTTAAATGTTTTAGCTGAAGGAAAAAAATGAGTTGAGTTTTCCAGCTGTGCGTCTGCTCGGCTAGTCAGGGGCTGGAGGAGAGGAGGTTGATAAAAGTGCAAATCAGCAGTGGTATCTTTCAGGCCCAGGGAGCTACTGTGGCTGGTTGGGTGGCTTTGGTTATAGATGATCTGTCTATGGTAGCATCAGCCAAGGGGCAGCCTGTCTGTTTCCCATCCCACTTTTGCCCTGGGAGCAAAAGAGTGAATCCGAAACCAGGACCTGACACCGGGGTGGGGAGATGAGATGGTTTCATCTCCCTATCTTCAGAATTGTCACCAGAAATCTAAACAGATGATCCCGGAGATTTTTTTTTTAAAGCCAAGGTTCAGAATCAATTCCTAGAGGCTGACTAGCTCTTCCTTCATGGGGTTTCAGGTCACTAGTCAATGCAATAGAATGGCGTGATTGATTGCAATGGTATCATATATTATAATAAAAGATGTGTTGCTGATACCGTAAGAGCTATTTTTATCTTGTTCTTCCTTTATTTTTCATCTGTATCAGTGTGGTTTATGTAAACCTGACACATTTGTGTATGTGAAACAGATGCAGGGTAAAGCACAGTTGTGTCTGTTCAAACCATATTTTTTTAATCATGGACATGATTTATGAAAATGTTCTCTGTGTATGAGCTTTTTCTTTCTCTCTCAAACAAACTGCACAATAATTATAAATCTAGCATCCAATTTTTCTGGTACTTAGGAGATAGAAGAAGTTAAGTTTTTAAGTTGCTTTGCCTAATCTGTCTTCATTAGGTGTTGTAAGAGAAAAAGTGACTTTTCTGCAGAGGCAAAAGAGAACTTTGGAAAAGAACTCGCTATTCGAATGCATGATATGGAAATGGCCCTTTAACCATACTGAGCCACAGCCCCTAATATGCTCTCTTCAATGTCCTTCTTCCTCTGCAGTCTCATAGTGAGTGGCAAAAAGAAAATTAGATTTTTCCAAACAGATCAGCCTCCGCTTCCAATGCAGTAACTCACAAAGTGAGTTTCCACGAGAGAAGTGATTGCATCCAAGATTCTTTGTCACTGCAAATGGCGCCCATTATCCATCAGATTTCTCAGACCTACAACCTAGTAGTCTTGTTCACAGTGATGTTCAGTCCGTGACTGGAGGTTGGATAGAGTTTATCTCCTTAATGTTTGTATAATCTATCTACGTCGCTACAAGACACTCTAGACCAGACCATCCCCATCTCCTGGACTCATCTCCCATAATCTACTCCTGCCCTTCCTTGAGCCTCCTTGTGTTCTGCGACCAGTCTGATCTGAAGGGACAGGTAGGAGGGCAGTTACCAGCCCCCCGGCAAGACCTGTGTGGCTGTAGGAAAGGACCCATCATAACTCCAGGAGGGGTGGCCTTCAGTAGAATGAATGAATGGACCATGAATAAATACCCCGATCTCTCCTCTCCTTTTTCCATATCCCTCTGGCACTTTTCACTGACTGAACCCAACTCAAATGTGGACAGCAGAAAGGCCCAGGGGATGAACTCTGTAGAGGTCACCCTCCGGGGGTGCAGAGCAAGATGGAGAAGAGTAGAGAGTGGGTCAGGAGGGCACACGGCACACAGAATGCCCCATACACAGCTCTTCTGCTTAAAACCCTTCCAGCGGCACCCTACTGCACAAAGGCTGGGTGCCTACTATCTGGATGCAAATAACGGTTAAGTCAAAGCATTAGAATTCAAGAAAAAAATAATTGTAGTTTCCTTACTTTTCCAGCTATAGTAAAAGCTGATGCCAACACCTGCTTTCACGAGAAGATTTTCTGAGATTAGCACATTGTTCGAATGGATGCTGTTAAATTAATGCGATTTAAAGAGCTTATAGGGCGGTCTCAGCAGTCTTGTTTATAGAGCTACTTGGTCTTGACTTCCCTGCATCTCTTCCATTATGGAGGAGTGCAAAATGCAAATGTCACACCAGCCCCAGCCGATTGATCAGACTGATCACGAGTGTGAGTTCCTTCCTGTCAGCCGAGCTGGCCGTCCCTAGGCTTCATGCAACAACAAATCAGTCAGATCAGCCAAACACAGTGGACGGTTCGTTCTAGCATGCCTTCTTACCCTTTACAGCGGTGCGTGTTTGCAATCCTGGCTCTAAATTAACGTGTGCGTTTCTCACGTGGAGGCAGACATCGCTTTAAAAGCACATTTGTAAAGAAACTAACGACGTCTGTTTCCGGCATCTATTTTCTGCCATGGCTGCTGCTTTTCTCCTTCTCGCCCTCCGTTCCTGCCCCCTCTTGCCTCTCTCCATCCTTTCTTTTCCTTTCACATGTTCTCCACATTTGCTAGAATTTTTCATCTTTTACTCTTATCTTTTATCTTATTTTCTTTTTTAAATTAACATTTAAAAACTATGGAGAAACGTAACAAAAACATCACCCATAGTTCCAGCCCTTGGAATGGGCTCCACACGGAGCCCAGCTGCCTCTAGTTCTTTTTCTACAACACCGTGAGAGCTGTCTGCCTCACTTAGCAAAGCGCCCAGAGTGTTAGTGCCTGTTGTGTTGGTGCCACTGAGGATGGTGGGCAAGGAGAGTTGCTATTTATATCTTATAATATTTAGAGAAAAGTCTACCAGATCGTCTGTGTGGGGCAGGCAGACTGGGCAGGTGAGGATGGGCTTTCCAGTCTTTAACCCCTCAGTGGAGGGTATAAATTGAAGAGCTGAACCAGAAAATTGAAGAAGCTGAGAGAGAAATCAGGGGGGGGATATCCTTTGGAGAGAGTCTGAGCAGGCTGTGATTCTCACTTACTCCCCAGTCTCCACCCCACAGGGAGGGCTGGTGAGCTCCCTCTTAACCCCAGGGCACACGAGTGAGGTTTCAAGTCGGCCACCCCACGGGTTTGCCCAGATTGCCTGGAGATTTTGGGATCTGGAGCCTGGACACCAGGGAATGCATGGAGCAGCCAGTGGGGAGACATTGGCCTGCATGAAGGAACTGGGGAAGAGAGCTCTGCAGCCCTGGAGGAGCACCAGACAAACCAGACTGCCCAGCAAAGGTCTGGCTTTATTTATTTATTTTTTTAGAGAGAGCTCATGTGTGAGTAGTGGGGAGAGGGAGAGAAAAAAAGAGAGAGAATCTTAAACCGACTCCACAGTCTGCACAAAGCCCAACATGGGGCTCAATCCCATGATCCTGGGATCATGACCTGAGCCGAAATCAGGAGTCAGACACTTGAACCCACTGAGCCATCCAGGCGCCTCAAAGGTCTAGCTTTAAACATCTGCCATGGCCAGAGAAAACCAATATGTGATTACACTGATATTGATAGAGAAGGACCTTTCCTTCCTTTTCTCTCTCCTTACCTCCACCTAGGCCTCAAGGAATCAGAAATCCAGCCACTGGGGGCAGGGGAAGGGGGAGGGAAGATATGAGTGAAACAGGGAAATAAAGAAGACTCTGTATGGTCTTCCTCCATTAGAGGTCCAGCCTGAGGCCACGTGAGCTTTAAGTGGAATTGAGACTGTTCTATGAAACTGTGAATTATTTATCAAAATGACACAATTTCTGAAACCGTAAGTGACAAGAGGACATTTTGTGGTCTCTGACCAGAAAATTGATGGGCCCATCTCTAGGCCTTTTCCAGGAGATGGGAAAGAATTGGCCCCACAAAGTGGGTTTGAATGGGGAAATGGGTTAAAGAAGAGGGTTGTGTGTTGGCATCTAACTGAGCTGAAACTCTTTGAATATAGGGATTTGTATATATATTACCCATGTGCACATCTTTAAAATGCACAGAAAACATGTAAGGATCTGTCAGTCCAAAACAAAATTAAAGCACTGTACTTAAAGCCAAATCCCCATTTGATTCCTGCCACTGTCTTCAGCACCCCAACCTGTGCTGTGAGATTATACCTTACATTCATATAGGGCATTTTACTATGTAAAGTGTTTTTTTCTTTTTTTCTGTCTCCTGTTATTTGAGCCTTAGGACAATTCCTTGTAGTTACCAGGAGCAAAGTGGTCTCTGAATCCATTTTGTGGAGAGTAAGGCTGTGGCTCATAGTAGTTGTAATAGTTGTGTCCCTCCAGGTGCTCACATTTGCTAGGGGCATCAAGTGCTCTTGCCTCAGGCCACATTGCAGTCTGGATGGATTGGTGAAGCAGCCCATCCCCCAAGGGCATTAAGATTTGTCTTCTTTCTTCCCCTCCTACCTGTAACTCACCCTTCCGAAGGAAATCTATGTTTGCTGCTTGGTGTGCTGCCCCTCTCTGCTGCCACTGCATGCCTTCCCTGTTAATGGAAGGGCTGGCATCCATGCACCTTAGTCATGCCCAATTCATTTTAGTAGACTGGGTCAGCCAAGCCAACATTTACTCAGGCCTGAAGCCATTGGGCAGAGTCTTTTACAACATCAACAGAAGCAGCCAATGAGAAGGCTTATTTAGTTCAAGTTCATTGCCTTTTGGCATTGCTACTGGAGGTCTTTGGGATAGGTCCATGGCATTCCTTTGTAAGGTATAATGGCCATCTCTTGGGCAGCTTGGGAGTCCCACAGATTCAAACAAGGTCACTTGGTGTCATTTCATTTGGCACTTAAGGCTGGAAGTCACCTCTGGGCTTCTCGCAGGATTTGGAATCCTCACCTTGTAGCTCAGAGTGGTAAATTCCTCATTAACCAGCCAACTCCACCATGCTCTTTAGGGAAGAGAGGCGTAAAATAACACTGAGAGCATTCAGGAGAGATTTGTTCAGGTTTTTACCTTTCTTTCTTGCCTTTTAAAATTCAACTTAAAATTCTAACCAGTTGAGGAAATGTAGTGTCCACAGTGAGAGCCATCATAAAACATACCATCTAAACCAAATGAAGCATCTGGGACTGTCTGGAGGAAAATCAGGATAGGGCTTACCTTTATTCTGGTGTATCACTGGGGCTGTTCTTTGGCTGAATTCATTCACCTCTTCCATATGCTTAATTTATTAAATTTTTAAAATGTTTTATTTATTTTTGAGAGAGAGAGACAGAGCGCAAGCAGGGGAGGGGCAGAGGGAAGGAGACACAGAATCAGAAGCAAGCTACAGGCTCTGAGATGTCAGCATAGAGCCTGACGCAGGGCTCAAACTCATAAGCTGTGAGATCATGACCTGAGCCAAAGTCAGCTGCTTAAATGACTGAGCCACCCAGGCGCCCCTATACTCAACTTATTAAAAAAAAAGTTTTGAATTTCTCTCACACTGAATAACCAAGTCATTTGATTGGGATATCGTAGGCTATCAGAATACTATTATCCTATGAGCAAAGATTTGGAGTCAGTTCTGAGTCCAAAATCTGCATTTGCCATTTTCTGTAAAGTCAGATCTTGGATGAGATGTTACTTACTTTTTCAGAAGAGGCAGTTGAGAGTAATGGGGAAGAGAAGGGGCTCTGGAAATAGAATGACTGGGTTAGAACTCTGGCTCACTCATTTAGGAACTGTGTGACTCAGGCAAACCACTTAACCTTTCTGTGCCAAAATTTTCCATTTGTAAAATGAGGATACAAGTCGCACTTAACTTTGGCACAGTTAAACACACAAAAATCCTTTGCATTTCTGTACATTAACAGTGAACAGTCTGAAGAGGAAATTCACAAACAACCTTTTATAATAGCATCAAAAAATACTTAGGAATAAGCTTAATCAAGGAGGCCAAAGACATACTGAAATTAAAAGACAGATACCTGGAAAGGCATACTGTATCATGGGTTAGGGGGCTTACTGTTTGTGAGATGGCAGTCCTCCCCAAAGTGATCTATAGATTCAGTGCAGTCTTCATCAAATCCCAATGATGGTTTTTATAAAAATAGAAAAATCCATCCTAAAATTCATATGGAATCTCAAGGGACCCCAAACAGCCAAAATAGTCTTCAAAAACAAGAACAAAGTCAGAGGCCTCGTACTTCCTGATTTCAAACCTTCCTACAAATGTACAGTAATCAAGAGTGTGATACTAGCATAAAGACAGACATAGAGACTAATAGAATAGAGAGCCCCCAAATAATAGTAATCAAATAGAGAGCCCCCAATAAGCTCTTGCATATGGCTTTTCAGTAAGGTTCCAAGATTATTCAATGGGGGAAAGGAGGAGGGTTCTTTCAACCAAAGATATTGTACACACTGGATGGATATCCCTCCCCATCCATAAGAACACAGATGGACCCTTACCTTATACCTTACAAAAACTAACTCAAAATGGATCAGACCTAAACCTGAAAGCTTAAACTATAAAACTCTTTGAAGAAAACACAGAAGAAAATCTTCATACTACTGGATTTGGCAATGATTTCTTGGATAGGACACCAAAACATAGGAAACAGAAAAGAGATAAATTGTATTTCATCAGAACAAAGGTTTTGTGCATCAAAGGACATGACCAACAAAGTGAAAGGGCAACTGATGGAATGGAGAAAATATTTGAAAATCATATATATGGGAAGGAATTGATATCCAGAATATATAAAGAACTCACATAAAGAACAAATATATATTTGTTGTCAACAAAATATAACCCAATTAAAAAATGAATAGTAGACTTGAATAAACTTTTCTCCAAAAAACATACACACATGGCCAATATGCATGTGGAATGATGCCCATCACTGTCTGTCAGGGAAATGGCAATCAAAACCACAGTAGGTATCCATTAGGATGACTAGTATTTAAACTAAACAAAACAAGCAAAACAAAAACAAAAACCCAGTAAATAACAAGTATTGTCAAGGATTTGGAGAAACTGGAACACAGGTGCATCACTGATGGGAATGTAAAATGGTGCTGCTGCTGTGGAAAACAATATGGTGGTTCCTCAAAAAATTAAGCATAGAATTATCATATGGTCCAGCAATTCCGCTTCCGGATACAGACCCCAAAGAATCAAAAGCAGAGATTCAAACTGTGTTCATAGCAGCATGGTGAGTATTGAATGGACAACAGCCAAAGGTGGTAGTGACCCAGGGTCCATCAACAGATGAATGGATAAATAACATGTGGCATATACATAAAATGGAATGTCATTCAGCTATAAAAAGGAATGAAATTGTGGCAAGCATTACAACATGGACAAACCTTGAAGGCAGTATACTAAGTAAAATCAGCCAGACACCAAAAGACAAGTACTATATGATTACACTTATATGAAGTATTTGGAGGAGTCAAGTTCATGGAGACAGAAAGTAGAATGGCAGTTGCCATGGGCTTGAAGTGTAGGGGAGGATAGGGAGTCCTTGTTTAATGAGTATGGAATTTGAGTTTGGGAAGATGAAAAATGCTCTGGGGATGGATGGATGGTGTTTGTACATCAGTGTGAATGTACTTCATGTCTCTGAAGTACATACTTAAAAAGAGTTCAAATGGTAGATTTTATGTTATGTGTATTTACCACAAAAACCATCACTTATATGTAGTGCTATCACAAGAATTAAGTAAGTTAATATATCTAAAGCAAGTTTAAGCAAACTTTTCCTATAAAGGGCTAGAGGGTACATATTTTAGATTTTGTGGGATCTATGGTGTCTGTTAGAGCTAGTCAATTCTCTTTTAGCAGAAAAACACTCATAGACAAATGTGCATGGCTGTATTCCAATAAAACTTTATTCATTAAAACAGATGATAGACCAGATTTGGTCCACAGGTAGTAGTTTGCTGACCCTGATCTAAAGCATTTAGAAAAGTTCCTGGCACAGGGTGTTATTTAAATATTAGATATTACTGGTATTACTACACAGTGTTGCTGTGAGTAATTAAATAAAATAATGCATTAAAGTGCCTGGCACATAGCATGTATGATCTAATTTATAGCTTTTAAATTGGGACATATTGGGAATATGTCATGCCAGGTTTGAAACTTGAGATACAAATTAGCATCCAGGGCTGACTAACAGAAATGAGGCAGGGCACAGGAGGACTGGGTGAAGTGTGAACTTCCCTGAGATGGAGTAGGTGCCCCACAGCTTGGAGAGACCTTGCCTTTGAGCCTGTGAGGTTCTTTACATTGACTGCTGTTCTATCTCATGCCTTAGTGATACAGCAACCCCATCACCGGACGCTGACCAGTCTTAGTATGCTACCTGTGGAGTGGTTCTCAGCGTCATCATAGACCCACAGCTTCAACATCACTGGAAAATTTGTCAGAAATGCACATTTGAGCATCCTGCCCTGTAGCTCTAATAAATCAAAACCTCCAGGGGTGGGGCCAGCAGGTAGGAACAAACTCTGCCCCCACTGTATGGGTGATTCTGATTCTGCCAAAGTTTGAGACCCATGTCCTAAAGTGATGGCCTCCCATCTTGCCTTGATAGGGTTAGAGTTTATGGTTCCTGAGGGGACAAGCTGCTTTTCACCACTCTGACTTGACACGTCTCCCCCACCACAAGGACCGGTGCACATGAGATGTTAGAAACGCATGTCCAAGGGTGAGCACATCAGTGAAGGGTGGTTTGTACACATCTTTGATGTCTTGCTGCCCCCGACATTTGTGTGAGTGATTGGGAGATAGTTCCTCTGGTCCCCTGGCGGAGGGTCGGGGGGCTGCTGATGGCGAAAGGCATGGCAAGGTGCTCAGTGAAGTCAAACCTGTCAGTCTTAAAGCAAACCTGGCCGTGGCATGAATTGGGCTGAAGCCTTCTGGGACCCTCGCACAGTGGTCATCTCGCCAGCATGGGGGAAGTGGGGGTGGGGTGGGCATCTCTCCCTGTTCTCTTTCTCTCTGAACTTGGTTTGGTGGTGGTTTTAGCAGGGTTTTCTTAGTAGGACAACTTCAGTGTGGAGAATTCTCTAGTTGGCCACAGTCCTCAATGAGTGTCAAATGCATCAACAGACGCTTCCCTTCATGATGTTCAGGAGCACCTGGGCCATGTGTGCATCACCCCTGCATGACCGCAGCCCTCTGCAGCAGCAGGGTCACCCCGGCAGAGCACAGGCCTTTTGTTTCCTTGCAGAGGTACATCCCTGATGGGTAGAAAAACCTGGAAACATCTGCTGAAATTAAGGGCACTCTGTCTCTAAGAAGTTGGAACCTGGGCCCCCAGGTGTTTCCAGGTAAACTGCAGAGCACGGAGGTACAAACATACCAAGTGAGGCTCCCACAGACAAGAACATACTCTGAGTGTCTGTGACTCAAGCCGGGTCTGTCCTGGGAGGCAGCCTCCCGCGGGCCTGCAGCAAACATCGTTGGATATCTGCTGTACTCCAGGAGCCAAAAACACAAGCCACCAAAGCAGGGCTTTTGTACTGGGCTCATCTTGTGCCTACTGCCAAACATTTTATATTTGGAAAAAGAAAACACACTCTCCTAAGATCTTTTGCAGACCACAGTCAAGATCCCGAAAAGCAGAGGCAGAAGAGGGGTCTATTGGGACACTTACATTTGGATAGATTTCCCTATAGGAGAGCGAATTGCAGACGGACACAGCAGATACAAATGCCCACACGTGCTACTACCCGTGATAAAATAGGGGTTTTTCCTGATTTCTCCTCCTCCTGTTTCTGGAGCTTGGGTTATGCAGGGGTCTCTTGTGGGTCTTTCAGATCTTTGTGTTGGGACTCAACTGTGATTGTTTTTCATGTAATATTATTAATAATTTTGTTCTGGGAAGGGGTGGATAATGATGGTTGTCTCTAAAAGAAAACTTACAAAGCAGATATTGGTTCCTTTCTATCTCGGCTGGGGCAGTCTCTGTTTCACTTTGGAGATTCTGGAAGGAAGGAGTGGGAAAGAGGAATGAAAATGAAAAAAAAATGATCCAAATAATGTGAGTCCCACTTTTGTGACCTGTGAGTAAGAAAGGACTGGCTGCCACTTTTAATGTTGCTCAGTGCCAGTCACTTGTCCTGCATCGGTGAGCAAGATGGTGGTGATGGAGACCTTGAGGGGAAGTTTGCTCAAAATGAATTCCTCAAAATGACCCAGCTACAGCTAGTCAAAAGGAATAATCCCCCTGCCCCCCGCCCCCCACCAGCACTGCACTTAAAGACCTTCTGATTCATCAAATCTCTCTGTCTTTTGTTGGTTGATGCTCCCGATGTATGGAATGTGGCATGGTGTTTTTCATTTTTCTACTGGAAAAAAAATAGGACAAAGTTTTAACTGCAAGTGTCACAGTATGACTAAATAGCAGCTAATACATAATAGACTAATAGAGCATCTTCTGGCTAATGAAGAACATACCAAGTGAGGCCCACACCTCAGACATTACTGACTTATCACTTGTCCTTGGGATTGAAGCTAAATGCTTACCTCTGTGCTGGGTGTTCTCAGGGATTCGGACTTACATACACTGTGGTCACTCTTCTCTGTTGGTCTCCTTGGAGACAGACACTCCTAATTAACTTGCATAAAGTCTGGACTCTGAAGAAGCCTGATGGATGGATACACAAAGTGCTGTAGGACAGGGGGCAACGGCTCGGGCAGAGGTTTGGAGGTGAGAGCGAGCAGGAGGTGTTCCTTGAGGGGAGGTGATGCCAGTGTATTTGGAGTGAGCATGTTAGGCATACAGTGGGGCAAACATAGCAGGCTGGGGAGTTGGGATTTTATTGCCTTTGAAAGGGGGAGCCTTAGAAATTTCTTGAGGATGATAAGGTGAGATGTGTGTCTTGGGAATGAAAACCACTGTAACATGTGGAGGGTGAATGGGGAGAGGCTGGCGGCAGTGGAGTGCCTGCATTATTTTAGGCAAACATACGTTGACAGGAGGCAGGAGTATATCGCGCAGCTGATGTGGGGTCACTGTGCGGCAGTGTTGGGTGGTGACGGTGGACAAGTTGTAGATGGCCATGCCATGGGTGAGAGCTTCTGGTTGTTCATCTCAAACCATGATTTGTGAGGATGGGCTCCCGAGGGTCTTAGCAGGTCTTCCCCATAACTTCCCCCAAGGGATGTGGGCAGCTGAGGCAGCTAAGGAATGAGGCAGGATTGCACAACTGAATTTTTCACCTGCGCCTAACCCAAGGTCTGGAACCTTCTGTGCGAGGATCTAGCTTCTGATTCTATCAAAGAAGAGATTTCTGAGCTGTTCTGGTTTACAGCTGGAGTCCTAGGCTCCGCCCAAAGGGGAACAGCCTGCTTTGGGAGCCGTGTCCTGACCAAGGTGGGTTTTGATCAGGAATTCAAGGAGCTCTCCATGCATTGCCTCACCAGGCCCTTCCTACATGGCTTGCCCTTCATGGATGTAATTTCCTTTCCTCTGTACTCTTTTATCACCAATTTACTGATGACAAACTGGGGTTCAGAAAGTTACTGAAACTGCTTTGTGCTGGTTTTGCTTCCCAGTTTTAGTAAAAATAAATCTATGAGTATTCTATTCTGTTAGTATTTGGCATTCTGTTTGCCTGTCTGTTAACATGAGCTTTTCTCTCTCTCACTTTCTTCCTCTGTCTCTGTCTCTGTGTCTGTGTCTGTCTGTCTGTCTGTGTCTCTCTCTCTCTCTCTCTCTCTCACACACACACACACACACACACACACACAAAGCTTTTAGTCCCTTTATCTGAGTGTTTTTTTTTGTCTCATTCAGTGTTTTGGGCACTTGGTGACCCTTTCAATCTGGAAACACATGCTATTCCATTTTGTTGACATCTCTTATTTGTTTTTGATACCTAGTTCTTATGGTCCTGATGGCTCCTTACATCCTTGCCTGCCATTTTAGATGGGTTCAGTTGGGAAGGAGGACATGAAAATGAATGTGTGTGAGCTCAGACTCTTCTGTTAAACAGGAGCTTCTTTGAGCTATTTTCATTATTTTTCCAAAACTCTATCAGAAATTGTTGGTTGTCCAAGCTAATGCCAAATAGGCTAATTAGAAATAACAGGCTAATTAGAAGTCATCAGTTTTCCAACTGTATAGAAACCCAAATCAAACTGGTTCAGGCCAAAAAGGATTTGCTGACTCATGTCACTAAAAAGTACAGGAGTTTCTAGCTTCAGGCTTTCAGGCATAGCTGGATCCAAATGCTCAAAAGATGTCTTTAGGACTCAAACTTGTTCTCAGCTCTGTTTTGCTCCTTGTTGATTTCATTCTCAGATAAGATGGCTGCCAGCAGCTTCAGGCTTACACCAACCCTTCTCACAAGCCCTGTGGAAATGATGCCTCTTCTCAACAATTCCCACAAAAGTTTTGGAGTTAAACCTCTCATTGTCTCTGATGATGCCATTCCTAGGGCCTTGGCTGACAGTCAATGCCCACATTAAATTATGTGACATTGAAAAAGAAAACAAGGTAGTTTCCCCAAGAACAATTGAAGTGCTGAATCCAGAAGATGGGAAAAGGGATGCTGAGCTGTTAAAAAAGATATCCCCCCCTGGAGCTCTAGGGAACCCCCCCTGGAGCTCTGGGGAACCCCTTGAAGGGTTCTGAGAGGTAGTAGGTCAGGGAGCAGGGATTGAAGCTGGATGGCAAGGACTCGGTAACCCCGGCACCCAAGTTAAGAACCAGTGAATCATACAACTCCAGGGGGCGCTCTTCATGTTGTAGAGTCTGTATAGACAGCCCACTCACCCAAGCTCCACTTCAACTCGGGCAACTCAATCCTTAGCCATCTTATGTGGGCCACCATGGGAAATTTCAATGCAATGAAGCTTGAAAACCATGGTGTTCATCTAAAGGGATATAACGGTGGAGAGCTGGGGATGCTGGGAAGTTGGCAATGTGAAGATCTATAAGCCTTGGAAGGGAGCATCCATCTTACATCACAAGTAGTGGGAGGGGCAGAGGGTTTATAAACAGAAAGGTGGAGGGGCTGGGAGTTGTGGGGGGATTCATGGTGGGAGCTAAGACAGGTTGTACTGGCTGTAGCCTGCCCTGGGGCGCTGATCCTGGGCATCACCAGCAGGCTTAGCTGGGAATTCCCATGGGCTTGTTGTATGGGGGCCATGGGCTTCTTGTATGGCTATGTCCACAGCATGATTTAGAACATCTGCATCAAATTATGAGAGACCTGTTTTAGGGCTTTGGAGGAGTTAGGTCTCCCCTTTCCTCGTGGGAAAAATATAGAAAAATAAAAGGATATCACTTGCAAGAGAAACACTAGGTATGGATTGAAGCCATCAAAAAGCATCCAGAAATTTTTGGTGTCTTGTCTTGACTTTTTTCTGCCCCTTAATGAGCTCTTAAGAATCTTCTGAGTTCCTGGCCTTGTGGTCAGCACTAAAGGGGAAGATCTAAAACTACATGAATGTTTTCAACAGTAATGACCGAGGTGCCCTCTGCAGAACTTGTCCTTGGTCCAGTTCTTGCTCTTGGTCCATCAGTCATGCTGGTGAATGATTAAAAACCAGTTCTCCAGAGGGTGGTGTCTGTGTGGGGTGGAAGGAGCCCTACTTTGTAGCATTTACTAATTTCTGTGGTGTAAATACCATGGCTGATTTCAGGCTACCAATGTGACATCATTGGACACAGGGTTGAGAAGGGATATGCAGCAGTATACCATCCTAGATATCTTTACTGTATAGATACCCCCAAACGTTAGTAACCTCGAGTATAGATAATAGCAAAATGTACTAAAATAACTAGGAAGTGATGATCTTGAGTATTTGTTATATTTGTTTTTAATGCAAGTTAAGTATAAATGTTTATAATTTAATTTATAATAATGAGTTGTTGAACAACTGGTTCACAGAATTCCAGAAAAAGTTAACAATGGGCTCTCATGAGTCCTTTGGGCCTGGCTGCAGCACAAGAATGCCTTGTTCTACTCATTCTGGCAGGTCCCAGGATTTCAGCCTATTTCTCGTTCATCTTTGAGAAGCCTCACCCCACAGCAAATTCATTGCCCAGATTGTAAGTGGTTGGTTTCTTGGATTTGCTTTCTGTAACGAAGGTAGGAAGCCTGAGTTGTTCATCTGTGTCTCCCCAGGGTAATCCAGAAAGGCATAACGAATGTTTGATGAGTGAATAAGTGAGTCAACAAATGAATGAGTAGCTGCAGGCTGCAGGGAGGTTGTGAAGGCTCAGGAGATGAATCCCGGGTTCCCGTGCCACATCGTTACTGCTCTAGACACCTCTTAGTCCCGGCAGCCGTCATCTGTGTGACCATGTGTTTAATGGCCATCTGTAGGGCTGGACCAACCTTCCATGAGGACAAAGGCTGTATCTGGCTTTTCACTGCTTCATCTGTAATATCTGGCACATAGCAAATGCTCAATCAATACTTGTTAGTTTTGGCTGCTTCTACAAAGTTAATGACGCTTTGTTAAATTACAAAAACAATACACAAATGCATATGCTGGAAAAATATTCTAACATTACAGAAAAGGCTAACCACCTGTTGAGCAGCCCCTAATCTTGAATACTTCCATTTTGGCAAAGTGGCCACAGCAAGCAGGATGATATATATCCTTTTAGTTTGGGGAGGTTTTTTGTTTTCGTTTGCTTACACGTCTATCTATAGAAATATATGGCATTGCCTTGAAACTTGTACCCTTTCCCATGTCCTCCAGTGGTTGCGTCTTATATAATTATACTACAATATCAAAACCAAGAAATTACATTGGTAAAATGGGTGTGTATAGTTCTCAGCCATTTTATCACATGTAGATTTGTGTATCCACAAATCAAGATGCAGAATTATTCCATCAATAATTATTTAATTGCCTACTCCTTTAAAGTCACACCTCTTTGCCATCCACTATTCCCTTATCCCTGCCAACCATGAAGCTTTTCTCTATCTCTATAATTCCGTCATTTGGAGAATGTTGTTAAAATAGAATCATACACTATTTGATCCTTTTGATTGTGTCTTTTCATGCAGCATAATGCCTTTGCAATTGAGGCTTTGTGTTTTTTGTGTGTGTGTGTGTGTTTTTTTTAATATTTTTTATTTATTTCTAGGAGAGAGAGAGAGAGACAGCGTGAGCAGGGGAGGGTCAGAGAGAGAGGGAGATACAGACTCTGAAACAGGCTCCAGGCTCTGAGCTGGCAGTCAGCACAGAGCCCGACGCGGGGCTCGAACCCACGAACCGCGAGATCATGACCTAAGCGAAAGTCGGGCGCTTAACCGACTAAGCCACCCAGGCGCCCCGAGGCTTTGTGTTTTTAACATAAATGACATGGTGTTGCAGATGCTTTTAAACTGGGCAGTGTGGGGGCACCTGGGTGGCTCAGTCCATTAAGCGTCCGACTTCAGCTCAGGTCATGGTCTCACGGTCATTGGGTTCGAGCCCTGCGTTGGGCTCTGTACTGACAGCTCAGAGCCTGGAGCCTGCTTCAGATTCTGTATCTCCCTCTCTCTTTGACCGTCCCCCACTGCTCACTCTTGTGCGCGTGCTCTCTCTCTGTCTCTCTCAAAAATAAGTAAACATAAAAAACCCTGGATAGTATGTTGCAGGACCTTCCCCTTTCAGGATATTCAGATGTATCTAATTCATTCTAACTGGCATCCCATTTTCCACAATTAGTCTCATCATGCTTTCATGGTTTCTCTATGAGGGGAAGCCTATGAGTTCTTTGGCTTCCCCTCAGGGGGCTGTTGGCAGGGAGGGTGAGAACGTTCTACAACGCCTTCCCGTAGAGGCCCTCATCTGGGAGTGGTGCTCAGCCACTTCCTGGGAGGTAGAAAGAAAGGCATCAGGGAGAGGGTGCCCCAGAGACTCTCTGGAGGAGTCTCACATCTGTGAGAAAGTTCTCATGGTTCTCTAGTCTCTTCTGTTTAAATCTTTTGCTAGGAGGTGACTTTCCTACCACTCAGAAACATAAATGAGCCAGAAGAGGAGGAGGAAAATGGGTGAATATTTTTCCAGTTGCTCACTCTTGTCAGTGGGTAATTCCCATGGCAGTGATTTCTGCCCCCACTGCTCCAGAAAGACCCCCTACACACACACACACACACACACAAACACACACACACACACACACACACACACACACACACACACTGAGGAATGTAGGAGCAGGTAATGAAATGCCAGTAAGCCTTCTTTTGCTCTCTCTGTAGTAATAAGACCATTTCCTGTGTGGTGAGTGGGTGGGGACTTCCTACAAGCACACTGTGAGGTGCTGACTCTCAGGATCTTGGGTGTAAGGTAACAGGGTGGAAGTGAGACTCTGGAAACCCTCCTGTGAGCCCCACTGAGCCAACGTGAGTTACCAGTGCTCAGCTCCATCCTGAGAGAGCCCCGTTATGGTTTTCAGGCCAGGAACCTTTGGCATGCTTCAAGCCTCAAACTCTAGGACCCAGGCAAGCCTGATTTGTAGACTCCAGGCCTGGGCCTCCCACAGATTCCTTCTCTGCCTCCCCACCCTTCCCTTGCCATGCTCTGAGCCTTTTGTACAAAACTTTGGGCCTGTTATCCATGTCTGGGAAGCTCAGAACTTTATTTAGAGTTTCCATATTCTTTGGGAGAATAAAATGGAACTCATTTTAATAGACTAAACCAGGAATCTAAACTGAAAGCAGAGGCCATGTAAACAAAACCCTTTTATGTGGTGGCTCCAAATGAGTTTACTTTAACAAAAACAGGACAAGTAAATAAGTGAGGTTTACAAATATAAACTGCAAAGTTGCTGAAGTGTGAGATAAATTGTCTAAGGCCCTTCTGTTTAAATTCTATGGCCTGGCATTTCTCCTTTTGAGTTCCTATCAGAGGGAATCAGGGGAGGAGAGAATGTTCTGTACAAAAGAATTTCCCATAGAGGGGCCAGCCAGTGATCTGATTAGGGGGCCTCGTGTAAGGGCCTGCCAGGGCCAGCCCCTCCTCCCTCCCAGGACTGGTGATATCACCTGAATGCTCCCACCATGTGGAAGGGACTCTTAGAAATAGCCTGTTCTGTGACCCAAGGGATCAACTCAGTGGTGGAGGGGGCTAAGGAGTGGACCTTTAGAGGGATGACAAGAAAAATTCCATTAGGTATCACTGTTCCTTGAGGGGAGATGTCCCTTTCCTATCCACCAAGAAGCATAGGTTGTGCCCAGCAGGTGGAATTCATTATGAAGATGCGCATCCTTGCCAGTGGGATTGCTGACCTGGCATTCAACCACTCTCCCAGGGAAAAAAATCTAAACATGGCATGAGATTTCATCTGGGTGGTTCTGAGCCAGTCAGTTGGATCTGGAGGGATAGGGATCAAAGCAGTACAAGCCTATGGGAGGAGGCAAAGAGCAGAGGAGGAGTGGTAAGAGGACCTGTGTTCAGTGGGGTACTAGTGAGCACTTAACTGGCTTTTGGGGTTAGGGGGAGGGTACTGATTTGTGATGTTTCTGGATTTCCATGGTGTAATATTCCCAACACAGGTAATTATTAATGAGAGGTCACTCAGCTCAGAAAATTAAAAAAAGAAAATGGAATAATGGGCTCTCCCTAGCTGGTATGAGCTGGCTTCAGCACCCCACTGCCTGCATGGTTTAGGAAGGTGGTCTTAAAATGGGAGGCAATGGGGGAAGAGAAACGTCTGGATCTTTTCCCTAATGATTTAGAATACCCTACTCTTTCTCTTTTTGTGATACTTTGAGTATTTGTTCAATGTCTGCCTGCTCTTCTAGACTCACTGGCAGGATGCATCCCTCTGGGTTGTTGATGTATTATACCTACCACAGTTCCTAGCACATATGAGGGGCTCAACACATTTTTTGATTGGTTCAGAAGTCTGTTGAATGCTGTGATTAATAGTATGAGCACCTACTATGTGCAAAGCACTGAACTCATACCTTGACGGAAGCACCTAATTGCATCTTCATGGCATGCTTCTCAAAATATGATACTGCATCACATGGAGGTTTGATTACAAATAAGGTATTTAATCTCTACCCCAGATCTTGCCCAGGAATGTTAACTTAAACAAGCTTCCAGATGGATTTCACACAAATTCAAATTTTAGAACCACTTCCTAATGGGGTAGATCTTAGTTTTCTTATTTTAGCCAGGGATACTTAGGCTGGTTAGTTTCAGCGGCTTCCCCACGGTTATACATTAGATAACTGGCAGGTCCAAGAAACTAAACTGAGTCTACCAGGTGCCAAAATTAACAGGTAGGCTCTATGGGCTCCCACACACACACAAAAATGAATGAATGAATGAATGAATGAATAAGTGAATGACAGATCTCTCTAGTGGGTATTCACCATGGAATTCAAAATATGAGAGCAGAGGCAGACAAAGCCAATAGGAGTGAATTATACTAGTTTTGAGGCGAGGTGATGAGGCCAGGCTTAGAGCAGAGACAGTGGACATAGGTTGTAGGCCATTGTAATAATGATTCAGTGTTTCACTGTTTATCTGGTACTGTGTGAGTTGTACATCATACCCATTTAATCTGATACCAACTTAACAGAAGAGATACTGTAATCCATGTTTTACAGGGTGAGACTCAGGAGGAACAACTCACTGAGTTCACCATTAGAAAGCAGAACAGCTGAGGTTGAAGCTCTAGTTTTTCTGAGTCTATGCTTCTTGGACTTTGATAAATTGGGATTCAAACTTAAGCAGTGTAACTAAAAGGGAAGGTGGAAGTCATCTGGAGGGAGAGTGGAGGCCAAGTCCTAGGTAGCAGGCTTCCTGCCAGTCCCAGTGAGGTGAGCTTTGGCGATAGTTGGAAGAAACACAGTGGAGGTCCACCAATTGTCATGAGCCTGTGTCTGGTTCCTGGAAAATGTCACCATGGCTGGGAGAATTCCCAGTGCTTGTGTGGACAGATAGTTATCTGCTGACAAAATGATTCCCTTATGACTCTTCAGTAGCCCAGTTGCTACATTCTGTCTCCTCATGGCCATGTACAGGTCAAATAAGCTAGGAGCATCTCTTCTCAGAACTGAGACCATTTCCTTGGAGATAAAAGTCATCAGCAGTAATTAAAACTTCAGAATGCAAAGGAGGTGGCTTCTAAAGAATGTTACATCATCCTATCCTCTTCTTTGTCATCTTCCCTACTTAGAGCTTTGCACAGAGCTAATGACAAAGCTATGAAAACAAATGCCTTGCAGGCTAGAAGAGGCACGTACTTGCTTGGTGTGGGGGAATGGAGTGGGAGAGTCTACATCCCACCAGGAAGATAGCCCTTGTGGGAATCATTCTTGAATCCAAGTTCGGAAGCAACATGACACAGTATAATTAACAGACAGATTAGTGTCTGCATAGAGGCTTTCTTGGGAGAACATCTGGGATTCTTTGGGTGGGAAGAAGGTAGGACATGAGGCTGAAGGTAAAGCATCAACCAAATGCCTTTGCCAAGTACATGATTTTCATTGACCTACTCTTGTCCTCTTTCTTCCTAAAACATTAAAGTGTGGGGAAAAGAGGTAGCTTTCCTGGATCACGTTTGGGAATATAAATTGGTATAATCTCTCTGAAGTTCATGTTGGTAAAATGTCACAATGTTTGACTATTGTCTGTTATAAACCAGTAGGATTTTGGAGTTGTTTGTTACTGCAGCATAATTTATACCTATCCTGACTAAAACAGTAGGTAGTAATTTACATTTAGGCAAAAGCTATTTGCACCCCACAACAGGACCCCTATGCAGCTCTAAAGTAAGGAGATAGTTGAAACTTTATTGATATGTAAGGCTGTCCAAAAATACATTTTTAAGTAAAAATGGCATGATACCAAATAGCAAGCAGGGCATGATCTCAGTTTGGTAAAGTTAGACAGATAAGCTGTAAGGGGTCATCTGCATGGAAACACTGGGCTGTGTGTTACTCATCTTTCCCTTCTGTGGCATCTCCAACAGACATTATTTCCATGCTGGTCCCAGGTCTATGATTCTTAGTTGGACTGCTTCATGAGATTAGCTTCTCAGCAGCTCCCCTTTGTTCAACATCATAAACACGCAGGAAGCCAAGGCCTATAAAAGTCTGATCTTTGCTCTTGCATCATGACACTCATCATATGTGGATTTCCAGCACCATAAAGATCTCACCAGGTGCTTAGGTGTGTGAAAAGTACTTTAAGTTGATGCGATAGGAAGACACCCCCTCCCCAACTCCCTGTATGGCTCATTTTCGCTCTGCCATTCATCAGTGTGTGGTTGTCCAGGATTTGTGAAAAGATGTTTTCCATGTTTGACCACTTCACACAACTGTGTTTCATGTTGTACTCTAATACCACCACTGCCAGTCAGAAAGTGAAAATTTAGTCTCCAGCAATCTCACTGCTTCCTACTGGTACTGATTGCTGATGTGACTGGCATGTGGTTTTACATGGCTTTCCCAGCTCTCTTGGCATCATGTAGGCAAAATGCAGGGTGGTTCACATCAGTATTTGCTTGTGCAGCCAAGCATCTATTTATTAGTAAATGTGGGTCTCCCAGTCTTAGGAATACTTGTATGAATACTAATTTATTACTAAAACTGCTACTACTAATAACAGTAGCAATGATAGTTATCTATTACTTATAGAAAACTGTTGACTGAGCAGAGCCCCATGCTAAGCACTTCATGTGCACTATCATATTTGACTCCCACCATACATCTCTTTGAAATACTATGTTAAACTGCACTTCACAGGTGGAGATACTGAGTTAAGATATAAAGTCAATAGGTCAGGCTCAATGAATTTGCAAGGGGGCAAAGCTGATGTTATAATCCAGATATTCTGGACTCCAGATTTTGAGCTAGAATTTCTCATTCTTGGTCCATGACTTAGTAATGGTATGACACATGCTTCAAGGTGATCCTTGCTCTTCACCATGACCTCCCACTGAGTCCTTAACAACCTGGATCTGAGCCAGTGAGGGGAATGAGAGAGGAGCGATTGAGCCCATCAGTGCACATACAAACCTCAGCATTTGCTCCCTGTTGGTACCTCCCAAAGTGAGATCACACAGAGCCTGCCCAGCTCCTCAATCACTCCATCGATTAAACCCATCTTCAGCTGTGCCCATCAGGTAGTCCACCTCATTACATAAGATGGCTTCCAAATGGAACGCCCAGGGGCCCATTCTTCCCCTCCAGCATAATAAGTACTTTCCTTCTCCCAAGAGGCTACCAAATGAAATGGGGGGGGGGGTGACAATTGCAAGCAACTGGCCCATTTCTCATTGGCCTGAAATTTCCAGTGTGAAAAGAGCAGAGGAAACCATGATTTTGGACAATTCCACCTTCCCTCTAGCTTTGCTACTTTGTCTATAAGGCCACATATGCAGCCCAGTTGGAACATCTCTGGTATCTATCTCACCAGTGAAGTTAGAAAAGTAGTTTCCTTCTCTTAGGACTAGACCCAAACACCTTATGATGTCTGATGAGGTCCTTCATAACTCGGCCTGTGTGTTCAACTTTTACCATCACCACCACCTCATACCTATTATCCCCTCTGTTGAACTATTTTGTCAACATACCATTTCATCAACATACCATGTTTCCCCCAACCTTTGAGCCTTTGGCTGTGCCATTTCCCTTCTACTTGGAATACCCTCTGTCAAAACTGTACCCCCTTTGCTGGGTCAACTGAGCTCATCCTTTAGGACTAAGCTGTATCACATTTCCTATGGGATGCCTTGGTTGACTACTGCCCTCTCAATACCCTTGTCTGGAGGAAAGGCACTCCCACCCCATGTCCCCAGCTCCTCCGTACTTTGTATTAGAATTAGAGGGTTTACCATAGCATTTGACTCTTTGGCCTTTTTCTGATGCTACCTGACCTTTTGATTATTCCAAGTAGATCTACAAAAATTCGTGAAAGGAGTCTGTACACAAGAAGAATTCTTTCCAATAATGCCTCTGACAAGTTGACTACCTGACTTTTCTGTAAGACTCCTGGATAGCTGGCAAGCTATGGTGGTTTTCCTTTGTATGTGTTAACTGAAGGGGGTAATGCTTTTAAATAAAGTTTTATTTGCTGCAGATTGTTGGTGCAGTGGAAGGCCTAACTTGGGATCCTGGACTGAAACTTCATTTTTCGTGTTTTCCATCCCCTGAGATGTGTATGTACCTGAATAATGCTTTCTCATTGTTGAGAGGGAGAACGAAGAAGGGAGAGAAAGAGAGAGAAGGGAGATTACAGATTACATGTCTATCATTTGCGTGTGTTATTCACTGTGTACTGCTGGCACCTTAGGTGACCAGCAAGTGATGGACAGCATGCTAGAAGGGAGTTTAGCTGTACCGGTAACTGAGCCATTGTCAACATTCACAGACATTGCAGTTCTGCGGTCTTATCTCTGATACTTCCCGCCTCTGCAGGGGAGATTTCTGCCCCCACCAGCCATGGCTAAAACTCACATGCTGGTTATCACTAGCCTTGTATTTTCTGATACTGAGTTTTCTTGCCCATTCCTGCTGATGAAAACTTTTGCCTTTTTCCTGGATTTTCAGCCTCTCTACTCCCACACTAGCTCTGCTTGGTGCCCACACCCCCCAATTCCTCTCTCTTGGGTCCTTTCCTGCTTTTCTTTGAATGCATCACTTTGGCAAAAGTAGTGCTCCTGGTCATCCTCACGTTACCATCATGCAGCAGCTCCCCTTGCAAATGTTACAGGCACAGGGTCATTGAGCACACCCTTGTCTTTTGCCCCAATCTTACACAAGCCCAAGCCACCAATGAGCTGGTGGACCACCCTAGAACCCTCTTGGATGGTCTCACTGTCCTTGCTCCCCTGGGAAGGATGACATAAAGAAGGCATTATGCCCGTCTTTGTCTGAGTATATCCCTCCTACCGTATTGCTGCTGTTGCCATAAGGACCAGCTAAGAAATGTTTATATTAATTCAAATGCTCATTGGGGGTGGGTGTGCAAAACCAAATAACACACACTGTGGAAAAGTTGCAGGTGTGCTGTGTGAAGAGGATTAAGTCTGCTGTGTACAGCCTTGTTTCTGTGGTGACCACATGCACTGCTCTCCTTGGAAGCGTCTGCATTTCGTTTGATTTGCTGTGCTGGGTTTGTTGGAGTGTGGGCCATTTCTGGAAAGGTCAGTGTGGTGAATGTCCATCCTTCGGTCTGCCTTTGTGCCTCTGTTTCTCTCTCTGTCTCTCATTCTATTTCCCTCCTTCACCACACCTCCCTCCCCCCCCACACTTATTTTAAAGGATAGTTTCAGCCTCTTAGAGAGACATAAACATAAAGGCCCTCTACAATGAGGAGGCTGCACTGAAAAGAGCCGTCTGGGCACTCTGTGCTGCACCAGAAAGTTAATTGAGTCAAAGTGGACAAATATTTGAGGTCAGTTATGGGCTGAGGCATTTTCACGGGGTAACTTGGAGCGCTCATGGGATTCTCCTCCATTGGCGCATGGCAGCTGGAGCATGGCCACTGGGGAGCTGGGACCACCTCTGGGCAAATCTGCCCACCCCTTAGGTTGCTCTGTCAAATGCCCATACCAAGCTCTGGTCCCTGCCGGGTGACCCTGCACACACTTCATCCCCCCAGAGAGCATTCAGTCCCATTTATGAGTCTTCTCAGACTGCCTATAGCTGGTCTGGGTTATGAGGTGTGCCCCTTGAGGGCAGCGTGGATGAGTGTGCCTGGGTGAATGTGTCCATGTGTCAGTGACTAACTGAAGTGCTCTTGCTGGAATAGCAATGCAAAATGGCAGATTTTATCCTAGCCAGGTGTGTTTGTCCTTGGCCACGCCAACAAGATGTCTCTCCTTTAAACCAGGAAGTTTTCTCCCAACTTGGTCAGACTGGGAAAAGAGCCCCAGTGTTCTGAGGGCAGGGGTGAGGGTCTTTGGGCCCTGCTTCCCCCTCCCCCAGAGAGGGAACAGTCAGACCTCCAACCCCTTGCTGGGGGGCGGGGGCACCAAAGGGCTGAGGCCTGAGGGCCTGTTCACTCATCCCTAAGTGTCTATGCACTAGAGCCTAACAGTGGAGGGGTGGTGGACCCTCCCCCACAATGACCCACTCTCCTATCCAAAGCCCCCAGAAAGGCAAGGAGGAGCAGAGCAAAGGCAGCCCCTTCCGTAGGAAGATGAAAGCCCACTCCTTGGTCACCCTGACTGTGCCTCCTGCCTTCACACTAAGGTCGCCTGGTGGAGATTCTCTTCTTTGATGAAGCCGCTGGCACAAAGAACATTGTACGGGGCTCACAGAGGCAGAGTCAGGGCGAGACCCCTCTAACATGAGAGCCTGGGAATAAGAAAGCACTGGAAACGAGGAAGGCCCTTTCAGTAGTTTGCTTTTCTCAAAAGAAGTCATCAGGACAGCAGAAGATGTTCGCGCCCCACTTCCTAGGAAGTCAAGCTGTGTTATTTCATCCACGCTGTGATGGCTGTCGCCCTCAGCGGCTGCGGGCGCATGCAGGGGGAGCAGAGTTGTTCTTCAGAGCCCCCAGCTCTGTCTCCATTCCTTGGTCTCCTGAACCTCAAAACTGAACTCTGCTGAGTTGGAGACTATAGTTCTGAGCAGTCTGTGCCTTCTGCGTTCCTCTGTACACAGATCCCTCCCTACCACCCCACTGACTGCTGGTTGTGGGGCGGGACTCTGAAGAGAGCAGGGGGAGAGTCTTTGTTTATCCTAGTCACAGCCACATGAACAGCCATCAGCCCTGTTGGGTAAATGGGTCCTTTCAGACTCCTCCAGAGCTTCTCTTGTGCCCCAGCTCTTCTCAAAGTGCTGATTTTTTTTTTTTTTAATGTTCCTGCTGATCTCCCACTCTTGGATTCTTAGGAACCACTAGCTTCCCTCTGTTCCAATCAATCCAGTCTACCTGCCAGAATCTGCTCATTCTCAAAGCCACAGTGTGTTCCACAATCATCTATGGGGCTGATTCCCCATGTCTGGCAGGACCTGGGAAGCTCTGGTCCTTCGGGCCCTTCAGTTATTCCCTATAAGCAGTCACCAGATCCTGCTGGGCGGACCTTTGCTTTCCTGCAACTCCAAAGCCAGGAGGTCTGGGCTTCAAAGGGTCTGTGCTGCTTAGTAGCTGTGTGATCTCAGGAGAGTTAGTCAAATTCTCTGAAAGTCAGTTTTCCCTTGTAGATGCATCTTGAAAATCATAATACCTCTCTTCAAGGATTGTCATAAGCTTTACATGGTTTGATGTGTAGTAAACCTTTAGTGTGGTACCTAGTACCTAGTAAGTGCTAAGCAAATGTCTCAGGCTGCCATTATGAATATTATGGCAACTATATTGATGAGTAGATCCTTTGATTACTTCCTCTCAGCCCTAGATCATCTGAATTTGAAAACCCATTTCCTCTTGTTCCTAGCATTTCTTGATTTTTTTCTGCTTTGGTAGGTTTCTTAGTGTCTCCTCTTTCCTAAAATAGCTTTGCTACCTGTTATTTTCTGGGAAGTTCACTGTAAATCTCTCTGCTCTGTCTCTAAAAGGTTTATCACAGCTGTATCTTCATTGAGCCCTTTCTGAAACATAGTTTGGCTTTTGCAATGAAGTTTTCATTAGTGGCACAGACTATGTCCCTAACACACATAGAAATATAAGCCTATCAACCTTTCAGCCTCCTTCACCTGAGGCCAGACTTGTGCCCTTGACCCAAGCTATTTCCCTGGCGTGTACCACTTCATTCCAATCCCATCTCTTTCATTGTATGACCACCTCCATGGGTACCTATATTAGGAAGCAAACTGGAATAGTGTAAAGGACTTGAGAACATCCCCAAATTTCAGAGCTCACTATATGCCTGCACCCCGCTGCTGGGATCTGTCCACCTGTCAGCTTCTAGTGGGTAAGTATTGACTTTTCCATTGTAGGAAGGTGCCCAACAGCTGGTGTGGGTGGTCCCACTATCCTGGCCTCCAGCTGGGAAGGTTGGGAAGGGCACTTTCTCACCTTCCAGCAGCTTCCACGTGGGGGAGGCCAGTTATGTGGACATTCACACTCACACACCCTTTCTCGTTCAGTACCTCAGTCCCTGTTACTGGCAACTGAGCTCTTCCTCTTCTTTTTTAAAAAATTTCTAAAAATATTTTTTATTTATGAGAGAGAGAGAGAGGGAGGGAGAGAGAGGGAGAGAGGGAGAGACAGCGTGTGCAAGGGAGGGTCAGAGAGAGAGGGAGATACAGAATCGGAAACAGGCTTCAGGCTCTGAGCTGGCTGTCAGCACAGAGCCCGACGCAGGGCTTGAACCCACAAACCATGAGATCATGACCTGAGCCGAAGTCAGACGCTTAACTGACTGAGACACCCAGGTACCCTGAGCTCTTCCTCTCCTTACACTGAGACGCCAACATCAGTACCTGGGTGTAGCCTTCTAGTAGAATGTGGTTTGTCCATTCATACCAGCCCTCTTCAGGGACAGGGTGTTTTTCCTGAAAGTTCAGGCTAACTATCTAGGTCTTTGTACCGGGTTTGGAGACCAAAGATTCCAGAAACTAGGGTTGATTCTCCTTGCTTTGTTCTCTATGGTTATAACTAAACTTCTCTTCATCCTTCTACCTTTGCCTTTCACTCTCAATACGATTCTTGTCCTCATGGACTTGTTTCTCTCCTATGTGATTATAATCATTTGTGAACTCACTTAATGTTTCTCTCCCCTCACTAAGGGGTGAGCTCCACAGGAACTTTTCCCTCAACTGGGGTTTTTTGTTTTTTGTTTTTTCTGCTGTTTTATTGTACAGAACTGGCTGTGATACATGGCAGGCAGTCATTAATTTTGAATAGGAAATGAATGAAGCAAGAAAGCAAACACGATTAGATATCTGTGAATCCCCTGGCCAAATACCATATTTAATATCCTCACTAATATCCTAATGTCCATTCCCTACAGTGATTTTGTGCAAACAACATCGCAGAGTGATCTTTGAGGAATACCAGAGTCTTTCCAGGTAGATATAGTAACTTCACCTTAAGGGAAAGAAGAAAAAAAAAATAAAAAATAAAACAGTGTGTTCAGGGGCAGAGTAGGTATGATTGAAGGGACACCAAGAAATGTATCTGACCCTCAGGGTAACTGCCCAACCTTTCTGGGAAGGGCAAAACCTTTCAACTCCGAGTGAGAGAAAACCTTATCAGGAAGAGGTGTCGACTTGAATTTCCGCTGAGGGACAAGAGACAGAGCTGGTTTGAGAGTGGGATGTGTTGGCGAGCCATATTTTCAGAGCTCATCAGTGAGAGGGGAGAGGGCAGTGTGTCACAGGGTGGAGGCTGAAAAGGTACCCCCAGTGGTGGGCTATGGAGCCAACCCAGGGCTTGACACACAGCTTGTATGATAGAAATGGTACCTTACGTTGCTGATGAATGTCTGAATTCACATTCTAGGCACGAAAGGGGCTCACAATCAGACCCTGGCTTGGGTCCAGAAGCCAGTTAGGCATAGGTGCTGACTATGGGAAAGGGGGCAAATGAGAATCCTGGACATTGACCTGGAGAACCAAGGGATGGTTCTGGAATAAGTTCCAGGAGTGGGTGAGGGCAGAGGAACAACCCAGACCCAGAGGATCAGCCGTGGGGTGTGGGCTCCATCCTGTGAGACAGAAGCCAGGGATTGGGGAAGGCAGGGAGGGAGGCATTCCCTGAGGCCTCACATGGGGGGGGTCAGTTTATGGGGCGCCTGTGGCTTTGCCTGTGGGTGGAGAGGGAGCTGTTAATGGCACTGAGCTGATTTGGACAAATAAAGATTCCTTTTTGAGGCTTCTTGTGTGTTCTTCCTCCTCAGCAAGATTGCCTCCCCTTGGGTGAACCTCCTCCTTGCCTCATGGTGACCAGTGCAAAATTCTTAGTACAGAAAGCACTTGGTGTAGAGGTGGGCACCCCATGGGTTCTGTGGTCCTCCCTTCCAGATCCTTCCTCAGGCCCAGGGACCATCCATCCCATGACACTTTTCCAGGCGCTGAGATAAGTCACCTGAAAACATGTAACTGAGCACGGTGGCTGTGAAAACCTCCAAGGCGGTTTTAGCATTCAGAGAGAGAGACGCATTTCTAGTGTGTGCAGCCCGAGATCCATGTTTTACAAGATAGCTGGGCAGTGCCGAGAGGGGCCTCCGTGTTTTTCATATTTTGCCTCTCCCACACTCGTGGCCTGGTGGGCGGCTTTCACTTTAAAGTTAGAAAACATTCCAGCCCTTGCCCGTTAGTGTGACTCCTGATACGCCTCATAAACTATTCATAAAACAAAACGATTCCAGCCTGAGTTGCTTCCCCGTCTTCCTCCTCCTCCAGATTTATTTTCCCCCGCCTGCTCTGCCCCCTCCACCTTCCTGGTTAACCCTTGGGGGCCTCACTTAACGAGGCATTGCAGCCTGACGCGGGGTAATATGGACGCAGCTCCACACGCCTTCACGTGAAACCTCCCCTTTACGTCAGTCACCTCATCCCTTGTGACCTTGTCCTTCCCTACAAACCCTGGCTAGTCCCTTCCCTCCCCTTCCTCAGCATCAGGGGTATACACAACACTTGTTAGCAATGTAGCCCTCTTCTGTGCCCCCTTGTCCCAAATGCATAGGGCCTGGGAGGCCTGAGAAGGCAGTTGGCTGTGTGGCCATGGACTGTCCCAGCTTCTGCCCACAGATGCAGGATGTGACTTTTAGAGAAAAGCAGCTGGTGGTGACTAATGGGGCTAGACCTGAAGATGGCAGTTGGTATGTTCTCCCAAGTTGGTACACTTGGTGAATGGGACACTTTGCAGCAGGTCTGGGTTTAAAGTCTGGTTTTGCCACTCCCTTGCTGGATGGACTCCCTAAGTTTTAGCTTCCTGTCTGTCTAATCCATCCATCCATCCATCCATCCATCCATCCATCCATCCAATAATTAATGAGTACCTACTATGTGCCAGGCCCTGTTTTAGGCACAAGAGCTTAGAAGTAAATAAGCTGACAAGTTCCTGTCTTCGTGGAGCTGACCTCCTAATGAACCAGGAAGAGGAAGAGGACCTGCCTCCTAGATATAAGTGTAAAATGTCTGTTAGGTGGAGCCACAAGAAATTGCCTTTTTTGGGGAGGTCAGGGCTGTTTGAGTATTAGTTACTTCATGTGAATAGAGTTCACAGTCAAGCCCCTAGCACATAGTGGGGCCTCAGGGAAGGGGCAGGAAATGAACATCTTCTGCACAAAGGGTTTACATGCTCCTCACTGAGGATGAAACTCTCACAAATGCCTACTTCATCTGATGAAAAATGCAGTTGAAATCACGTATTATTTACAGCTCATGTTTTTTTATTAAGTGTTATGAGCCCATGAAGTCTTGTGAAGCAGCTGACAGGAAGTAGCTTGTTGAGTTTTACCCTGTGTTTTAATGCTCCCGTCCGCCAGACCGTATGACCAATATTTCAAAATACGCTGATCCTTTTCTTGAGTAAATCAGCAGAGCTTAAAACAGACTTTGCATTATTCAAAGCATCCGTAGGGGAAGAGCGGGTGAGGAGGAAGACCCTGTGTTAAACATTTATGTCTCATGGCCGAAGCGCAAATGCAACCCATCTTTACTAAAACCTCTCCAAGTGGCTGAAATACATTTCATACAATGAGTCTATTTTTTTCCCCTCCAGAAAATATACAAAAGCAGGTGTCTAGACTTCCTGGTGTGTAAAAAAAACCCAACAACTCAGTCTGTAATGTTTTCTTGTTTTCAGGTGCAGTTAGGGTTGTTAAGAAAATATTGACAAAGCTTCCCAGGGATTCATGTTGCCGTGGGATTTGGCTTTCCAGGACTGCAAGGCAGTCACTAACTGCTGCTGCTATGACTCAGAGCTTGAGAGCAAGGGCTCTGCGACCAGAGGACCTGGCTTTGCATCTTGACTCTCATACTTTCTAGGAGTATGGCTATGGGCCGGGGTGGGGAAATAAGACTGTGCTTTTTTAGAGAAATTGCAAATTCTCATTGTAAACTCATGCATAGAGAAGAATAAGAGATTGTGATATATTAATCTACTATGCCACTACAAGCTGACTTAATTTTAGAAGGTCATTATAGAAGGCTTATAAGGAGCCTGGGTGGCTCAGTCGGTTAAGGATCTGACTCTTGATTTTGGCTCAGCTCATGATCTCAGGGTTCATGAGTTTAAGCCCTACATTGAGCTTAAGTGTTGACAGCGTAGAGTCTAGTTGGTATTCTCTCTCTCCCCCTCTCTCTCTGCCCCTCCCCTGCTTTCTCTCTCTCTCTCTCTCTCTCTCTCAAATAAATAAATAAATAAAATATTTAAAAAGATAAGGCTTATAGAATCGAGAAAACTAAGGGTAGTCTAACTTCAGTCAAAACTGAATGCAGGTGCTCAAATAATCCATCATAAGCCCTCAGCTCTGCTTACCATTGTATTGGTTTCTTTCTCAAGGAATCTGTCTCCAAGCGATGGCAAAGAAGATCCCAAAGAGATCTAGACTCATGCTCTAGCTTCACAACCCCACACAGAAAGTCCTAGTATCAGTCTCATATGCCTGACTTGGGTCATGAGCCCATGAGCCCATCTATGAGCCAGTCACTGCAGTCTGGGGGCTTGAATGCTCTTACTAGCCAGATGTGTGTAGGTCCATGGAGAGTGAGAAGGAAAGGGATAGATGGAAAGCAGAGAAAATATGGCTTCCTCTATGAGCAGTGGTAGGCTCTTCCCAGAAAGGGGGTAATAGGTGCCAGTAATGGAGTGATAAATTTCCCCTACAGGATGGCTTTGGGAAGAGGTTGTGTGTGTTCCATGCCAAGATGCTACAAGTGAGGAAACACAGAACTGAGAGCTGGCACAGGACCTGGAAGGTCTGAATGAAGTTTAGTTTGCAGGAGAGAGTGGTAGATTCATGGTAGCTAGAGTAAGAAGGGGAGGGAAGGGAGGACAATGAAGGAAAAGGAAAACAAAGACAAATAGGAAGTGAGGTGAGAGAATGGCGAGAGGGAAAGAAAAGCGCAAAGGGAAAAAGCAGGTCAGAGAAAGAAGAGATGTGGAGAGAGAGGGAGACTGAGAGAGAGAAGAAGAGAGAACAGGATCTGAATTATTTGTCATGATATTTTGTTTCTTATTCTTCGGTTTCTGTAATCCAAGACTGTTCCTGGACTCTTGCAAGTCTTTCCATCAGTTTGCACAATTCTATAATAGGCACAAAAATACCTGTCCTGTCTCACTTAGGACAGGCATTGCAAACAATATAAGAGATAATAATTGCACTTCAAAAGCATTATGTAAGTATGAGGTGCATGGTGGTTGGTGGGGGAGAGAAGACTTCCAAATAAGACCCTCCAAACAACACTCTGCCTCCAATGCATGAGTCCTGTGCTACTTATAAAAGGGTTGCTCTTAGAAGACATTGAAAATAGGTTGTAAAATATCACCACTCCTGGGGCACCTGGGTGGCTCAGTCAGTTGAGCGCCCGACTTCAGCTCAGGTCATGATCTCAGGGTTCGTGAGTTCGAGCCCCATATCAGGCTCACTGCTGTCAGCTTGTCAGGGAAAAGCCTGCTTCAGATCCTCTGTATCCCTTTCTCTGCCCCTCCCCCACTTGCACTGTCTCCCCCACAAAAAAATTTAAAAAAATTAAAAAATATATATCACCATTCCTAATTTCCTCCTATTTTAGTAGTGGATAGGGCTCCAGTCATGTGCCTGGAAGTGTAACTCCATGAAGTTTTCCTTACGTGTGTGTATAAATGTTTTACGCCTGCATGGTAACATACAGAACAAAACACAGAACATTTCCAGCATCCTGAATGGTCCCTTAGGGCCTGTTCCCAGTCAGTACTACTTCTAGTAACATAATACCTCTTTTTGCTTCTGTCACCTTTGATCAGTTTTGCTTGATCCTGAGCTTCTTACAAATGGAGTCACACAGTAGGTACTCCTTTGTGTTTAGTTTTTCCCCAACATAATGTCTGAGATTTACCCATGTAGTTGTGAATATCAGTAATTTGTTATTTATTTTAAACACTATGTAGTATTCTTTTTTTTCAGAGAGAGAGAGTGTGGGTGAGAGAGTGTGTGGAAGTGAGGGAGGGGGCAGATGGAGAGGGAGAGAAAATCTTAAGCAGGCTCCCCTCATAGCATGGAGCTCAACCCAGATGCAGGGCTCAATCTTCATGACCATAAGATTGTGACCTGAGCCAAAATTAAGAGTCAGACACTTACCCAACTGAGCCACCCAGGCACCCCTAAAGTATTCTATATATTAATATGTGACAATTTATTTATCCATTGTCCTGTTGATAAACATTTAAGTGGCTCCAGTTTGGGGCAATTAGGAATAAAGCAGCTGTGAATATTCTTGTGCATGTCCTTTGTTGGACGTATATTTTTATTTCTCCTGCATGTGTACCTAGGCATGGAATTGTTGAGGCCTAGGTTAGATTTAGATTTGGTAGGAATCACTAAATATTTTTTTTTCTCAAATAGGTTATTGGTTTAGGCTCCATCAGCAGTGTGAGTTTTACTTGTTCTAGTATCATCACTGACACTTGGCATTTTCAGACTTTTATTTTTAGCTCTTCTGGTTGGTTGGTAATAGTGTCTCTTAGAGATTTTATTTTGCATTTTCCTGAAGAGTAATGTTGTTGAATTCTGTTTAGTATGCTTATTGGCCATTTGGATGTCCTTTTCTGTGAAGTCCCTCAACTCTTGCCTTTTTTTTTTTTCTACTACGTTCTTGGACTTTTTCTTCTTGATTTATAGGAGTTATTTCTGAGTATATTCTGAATATGAGTCCTCTGTTGATTTCCATATGTTGTATATATTTTCTCACTTTCTTCATTGTTGTTAATGGTGTCTTTTGATAAACAAAGGTTCTTGATTTCAATGAAATCCAGTTCATCAATGTTTTTATTTTATGGTTAGTGCTTTTTGTGACTAGTTTAAGAAATCTTTAGGGGTGCCTGGGTGGCTCAGTCGGTTGAGCATCTAATTTCAGCTCAGGTCATGATCTCACGGATCGTGCATTAGGGCCCCGCATCGAGCTCTGTGCTAACACTTAGCTCAGAGCCTGGAGCCTGCTTTGGATTCTGTGTCTCCCTCCCTCTCTGACCCTCCCTGGCTCATGCTGTCTGTCTCTCTGTCTGTCTCTCTCTCTCAGAAATAAAATATTAAAAATTTAAAAAAAGGAATCTTTGCCTATCCTGACCCTTTAATTTTTCATATCTTGCTCTCTTGCTGCCTTCTAGCATCATTGCCACTAGAATGAAAAATAGTTTTCTTGAACTGGATGGATTCTAGCATAGGCCCAGGCCCCCATGGGTAATTATTAGAAAGAATTCCATTGAGAGATGGGAGAGAGGCATGGCCAACACAGGGTGGAATAGGAGTGTATCAGCCCCGACTCTGTCAGCCATACATACTGAGAATTCCTGTGAGTGGATGTGAATGGAACCAGCTGGCCTCAGAGATGACTAGAGGCAAGGACTCAGATGACCTAGACTCTGTGATTCTTTTTTCTTCACTCTGCATGTTGACTTCCTCCTTCAGGCAATTTGGAGAAAGGAGAGATGGGAAGATATGCTGCTTATTTTCCTGTGTTAACATCCTAACAGGTCTATGAGCAGGAAGGAAGTCCTGGGCAATGTCTTTAGCCTGACTTGGGTCATGTGGTTGGAATGGAGATATGATATGATTGGCTCAGCTTGAGTCATGACCCCGCCCCAGTGGCCAAAGAGGTAGGTTTTGTGACCAGAGGAAGAGGGACTGGGGAGCCTACAGGGATAGCCATTGGCGGAGCTGCTAACAAAGAGAAGCCCAGTTCAGCCGTTGAAATGCCCAGTTATGCCACTTTGCGTTTAATGGACCAATGGCACAGATTGTCCTTGAATGCCAGTCCATCCCTTCATCTGTCCATCCATCCATCCATAGAGTTATATCCTGGTTGGTTCTTAAATTATTCATGTCTTAAGGCATAAACACACACCAGATTATAATGATAAAATTGAAGCAAAAATAGGGAATCCGGTCCAGGAATAATATGAAGAGACATAAAATGGTGATGGTTACAAGTATAGGAGACTGGGAATTCCTCAACGACAGAGAAGGTCTGTCTTCATCTCAATTCCTAGCCAGAGCTTGGTGCCATGTAATAAACTGAGAATTTATTTCCAAATGAAAAAAAACAAAATAATTATAATCGAATGCCTCCTTAAGCCTAGGTAGTTTGCATATATTGTTTTTTCTTAATATTGTTTCTAATATTTTATTTAGGAAAATTTTCAGGTGTACAGAAATGTTGAATTGAACACATAGTTTAGTGATCATCACAGACTCACCACCTAGGATAGAGAACCAATAAGAGTGGCATGTTTGATTTGGTCTGTTTCTGTTACACACGTTATTTTAAATCATTATAATAATTTGTTGTGAGGTAGAGGCTAGTATTCCCATTTCATATTTGGAGAAATAGCGACTCAGCAAGAAGCTTACAGTGCTAAAAGCTGCATAAGGGAGGCTTGAACCTAGGTTTCTTCAACTCCCAAACCTGTTACTCTCCATAAGCAATATTGCCTCACACTGAATAAACAAACCTGGATTCCGCCCCTGGTCATTGGTCCTTTTGCCACATCTGTTCCCTCCCTCATACTCCACGGTCACCTTCCCATGGGTCCTGGAATGCTCTGAAATCTAGAAAAAAGCCACCATCGCAACCCTTTATCATCAGCATCTTAATGCAGAAGGACTGCAGGCTAGCTTAAGCCCAGGGGCAATTTTTCAGTCTCTTCTAGTGCCTCTCACACAGCAAGTCCTGTAAAAGTTTGGATGCTGGAATGAACAAATCTGGCCACAGATGAGATCACGGGGGAGTTGAACTGGAAGTCCATGTGTGAACCCTCACTGTGTGTTTGTTGACTGACTGCCATGTCTCAGGCACCATGGTAGGTGCCCATCGCCTGAATCTTCATTCAGGCCTTGGTCATTTGTCTCCTCCTTGAATGGCCTGCATTCATCAGGCAATTCTTTGACCTCTCCTTATTTTTGTCACAACTTAAATTTATTTATTTATTTATTTGTCTACCTGCTTATTTTGTCTCCCCTCACTCCCCTGACCCCAGCCTCATACACTACAAAGAATGTGTTGGCGTGGAAACTTCACCTGTCTACCACAAATGCCTGGGGCAGTATCTAGAAATAATTGGTGCTCAATAAGTACTGGTTGAATCATCAACTCAATTGGCTTACACTTTTTTCTAAACCTGTAATGTGGAACTGAGTCTTCCACTAAGCCCTTATTATTTGCTAGGATCTAAGCATTTACTATTTGTTACATACTAAGCCAATTCAGATACATTTGGTTTATCTGATTTGTATCTCATAATAACTGTATGAAAGTAGGGTGATTTGAGGAAAATGAGGCACAGGGAGGGTAAGTAATGAGGTTGAAATTACACAGCAGAGGTGGGGCTTAAAATCAGGTTCTGACTCCATACTCACTTGTACTTTGGCTCCTGTTCCTGAAAGCTCTTGGTCTTGTGAGCCAGATGTGGCCACTTGGCTACCAAGGGAAGTATTGCTTGGCTTGTGGGAACCACCTTTCCTGACATCTCTGGGGAAGAGGGTGAAGAAGGAGCACCTGTTTGTAATCCTTCTAAGATTTCCTGTGAAAGCCTCAAACCACAGGGATGGAATGAAGGAGACCAGAGTCAAGGATGCTGAAGAAAGGATTGCAGGGAACTTCCTGGGTACCCCTTGAAAAGAGAACTGTTGAAGGAGCTGGAGGGCTTGGGCTTGATTTTGCCATTTTCTCCCTGTGACCTTGAAATAGGTCCCCACCATCCAAACTTTGGTTTCTTCATCTATAAAATGCAATATAGTAACCCCTGGTACATACATAGTAATCACTTACTATTGGTCCTTATTTAAATGTTAACAGCATTATTTTAGTTGTTGATGGTATTAATGTTAACATACCAAGACTAGTAATGTACATTGGAAAAGAGACAAAATTAGGTTTCCGATTTTGGCTCAGACACTCTTTGCCAATACTTAACTTCTCTAAGCATTGGTAACTTCACCTGAACTCTGGGCTTACTGGCAACTGCTACTGTATGCTGACCTTGCAATGCTCAGTGTTAAAAGGAGCTGATGATGTTTAGAGAGGGCAGAAGGCAGTACACAAGGAAAAGTTTGTCATTTTCACTACAGTTGATGTGAGAGAGGGAGAAGTAAAGGGTAAGCAGGGCCTGGAAGACATGCCCTTGGCCAATCCAAGACCTACCAAGATCTGTAGCAGTTGGAAGGATTCAGGTAATGGTCCTGTGTCAGGGAACACCATGTAAGGGAAGTGCCTTTAATTGATCACTGTAGAGCCAACCAGTTTTGAAAGGCTGCCTGCTGGACATAGATTATTTTTTTGTTCTGGAAGGCCCAGGTCTGGTTTGATAAGGCAAATGACAGACGAGCCTTTGGACAAATTCCGAAAGGGCTTCTAGTTGGTAGGATGCCGTGGAGTACAGCCCGTACCAATGGTGCAGAATTTTTCCTTAATGTCCGGTGTACCTCTTGTTCAAAATAGTAATTGAAATGTATGCTGTTTATTACATTCACATATGTTTGTAATCAAGGTACAACTCTGGTGGATGAGAAGCAAAAAGCTATAATTTGCTGCTTAGCATCATAGCTGTCGTATATTCATTTATATAGCTTTATTTATCTTCTTCTCCATAAAGAACCTTCCATATTGCGAATTTATTGAATGGTTAATGGCCTAAAAGTATGGGGTTCATTACAGAGCGATGTATTTATTGCAGTGTTAATTAAATAAAAGCATTGTAATCTTTCCAAATTGAACAATTATGTTCATTTAAACATCTTAAACAGAAAAATCTTTTATATACTAATTGAGTTGCATAATGAAAAGCATGTGTAATGGAAATTTAAATCAAAACAAATACTGAAATAATTTGAACAATTTTTAAAAAAAAATATAAAATGTCTACCACCATCTTTATTGGAGATACTCTAACGGCCAGCTCACTCTCAGAACTCATGACCTCGGAGCAGAGTATATGGTTACAGAGCCCATCGGCCACCCTCACATACCAGCTGGCCAACCCTTAGACATCAAAGTTCTGGTTGGCTACCAGCCGCAGCCCCTGACACTCTGGCTGTTAGCCTAGATCCTGACACGCTGGCTTGAGGCCTGTAGGCCGAGCTGACAGCCTTTTCTGCAGAGTCTGATGAATGGTTTCTGGCAATGTATGGCTATGTTCTGACTGCCTGTGAGGGCAGTACCCCATCTAAAAAAATGTACACTGTCTCTCTCAGCTTGCCCGGGGTTGGGGCTGCAGAAGTGCTTGGTGATGCTTATTTTTTTACACCCAAGAGGGGTCTTTATTCACTCTGGGAATTCCCACTCCTTCCTCATCTCTGTCAGGCTGTGAGGGTTGGTGACCAAAAGGGGGCCATCGTCAGCATTAAAGGGATTAGCTTTATTGGTGCACTACAGTAAAGATTTTTTGCTGCCTATATTTTGTGGCTCTATCCCATGCTTCAGTTATTTAGGGCTAAATCTTAAAGTAACATTAAGATGGTAGGAAGGGGTGTGGAGAGAGAAAAACAGGCACATTTTTCAACTAGATGCTCATTTCCTGGTTCCACAGAAGGATTTATGTGGGATCCTTGGTTTGCCCACGTCTTATTCTCCTGTTTTGAAATGGTCTTTAGTTTAGCTAGACTCCATTAACGCTGTATCTTGGTTACAGGGCGAAATGCAGGAGGGTTGCCTTCCATTTTCTGACACCTAGAGGTTGCTGGGATTATCAAGAGGCTTAAGGATAAATCACTGTACTAAAACCTTCAATTATTAAAAGGTAGCAACAGTAAGTTGCTTTGGAAGCAAATTCTTGCCTGCCTTATCCTGAGGATGAAGATTTAGAAACAGGAATATCTAATAAAAATCCTCAAACTGACTAAATACATTAATAAAAAAGGCTTATGTCGGCATAAGTGAAAAAAATATATGTATATGCTCTGATTAGTCATGTGATTCAGGCACATTTTTCCTGTCTCATTCATGAAAATTTGCCCAGACTGTCACTCAATCCAAAGGGATTTAAGTGGATCCCAAAAGAATGGAGAAAAACCTCATGAGGTCAGCTCACTACGATCAAGGTTATAGTGGGTAATGTTGACCAAAGAGAGGTGAGTACACAACATGAAGGTATATATTTGGCTCAGTCAAAGCTGGATTCTGTTTTGCAAGAGAGTCAGGTCACTTGCCTTACTTTACAGATAAAAAGGAGGAGGCCATTCAAAAGAAAGCCATGTTAGAGCCACGTTAGCAATACCTTCCCAAGTAAGGCTTGCCAGATTCTAACTTCCAGTGTAATCTCAGGGGATGGAGTGGGCTCCATGCCATTGATTGGTGGGGGCATGGACACATTAATAAAAGATTCTGCCCTTTGACTACCCTCTCTATGTTTCTCACAGACCAAGTGCTGATGCGCCATGCTCATTTGGCACTTAGCTTCTTTTCTCATGTTTTGGTCATAGTCCAAGCAGCCATTGAAAGGTGCCATTTTGTAGAAGGTGATAAGGAACTAGCTCTAGGTTGAGGATGGTTTAGAGAAGGTCCTGAAATATTTACTTAAAATCTGACCCATGTTTTATTTCTAGTAGCATCCTCATTTCAGCTATGAAGTTTTGTCTGGAATTAGCAATAAAAACTCTTGGGGGCTTGAGATATCTTTGAGGAATAAAATTAATAATAATAATAATGATAATGATATGACCATGATAATAATAATGACTTACCTAAGATCATACGGCTAATAGATAGCAGAACTAAGATTACCACTTAGGAAGGTTAGCTCCAGTATCCTGTGTTTTGACTACTTTTCTAAACTAGTTCTACATCACACTAGTTATTTGAAGACTAACTCTGCTCTTGAGTTGTTACTGATGATGCTAATGATGATATGAACAGCTCCTTATGGACTTCCTTGCATTGCTATTTAATGGGTGGATACATTGAGGCTGGGGAGGAGGGGTGGTTATATTCCCAGGTTATATAACCAATAAGTGGTAGTTTCCAGCCTGGGCCCAAGATTCATAATATTTGTACGTCTTTCCCTTATCATACCTACACGTCCCCTCCTCACTTTTAAAGGGAAGAAATGACTGATTTAGTAAAAATGAAACCCCACTGGAGAAGTTCACTGGTCACAACTACAGGAGAGGAGGTATTTTTCATCCAAATAGAATGGATGCCTAGACTATTTGCATTCAGGATTTCCAGAACCAGGGCATTTCTCTATTGGCATGAATAATTGAATTGGAACATGACCATATAGCTTTGAGAAACAACACCTATGCTGATTATGATGGTAGTCAAGTTCAGTATGCACCATACTATTCATCCAGCTCCAGCAGAGCCATATAGCAGAGCTATCCTTCTGAAGCTAAGGATATCCATTCACTCAGTCACTCAACATATTTATTGAACTCTTACTAAGTGCCAGGCACTGTACAAGGTGCCACTGACAGAAAAAAGAAGGCCTCCTGGAGCTCACATTCTGGTTGGGGGAACAGATTCTAAACCAACTGAAGCCCATCGAGCCCAGATACATTTTTTTTCTCTTTCACATTCCAACTGTCCATCTTTAAACTAGGAATAGTAATCCCGCTTAGTTGTGGTGCTGTGTGCAGGCATTGTGCCAGGCAGTGTGCTGGATGTTGGGGATAAAGCACACAAAAATCTCGCATACCTGGGCTTACAGTTTTGAGTTGAAAAAATAATTAGAAAAAAATTATAGAACATATTAAATCTATGCAATAGGAGTCAGTAAACCTTTTCTGCAAAGAACCTGGTAGTAACTATTTTTGGCTTGCAGGCCATATGCTCTGTGTCACAACTACCAGTGTAGCTGCTCTGTCATCATAGCATGGAACCAGCCACAGACTATGTGTAAATAAATGGATGTGGCTCTATACCAAGAAAACTTTATGAAACCAGGTAGCGCACCAAATTTGACACTTAGCTCATCATTTAATGACTCTGCTCTAGAAGATAACAATGTGGGAATCACCCAAGAGGGTCTCTGGAGAACTGTTCCTTGTGGAGGCTGAGTTTAAACATAGAGCTAAGAGAAGAAGAGCTGGTTATGGGACACAGCACTGCAGGCAGGGGAAGAGCAAATGCAAAGATGCTGAGGGTTAAAGAGAATAAGGTCTAGGAATTGGCTGAAGGCTGAGTGACAGGTATACCAGAGGTGTGAGGGAAGGGAGGTGTGAGGTGGGCTGAGGAGATATGCAGGGAACCAAGGACCAGGAGCCTTGTAGGCCCTATATGAAAGACAGAGGCCACTCATTTGTCTACTGAAATTGGGAGATGGGCTATGAGCATTTCCTTCTAAAACAGAGGTCCCACTTGACCCAAAGAAACCAATCTGTCCATGGTTGGAGGGGTATCTTCTCTCTCTCTTTATTTCTCTTTCTCTCTCTCTCTCAGAGGGTGATGATGTGGAAGAATATGCCTGGGGTCAACTGCATGAACCTGATTTCACCGCTGGGCTTTCAAAACCCCAATCAGTATTTTGGCCCAATTCCCTTTCCACGATGGTTGCTATTTAGAGCTGATAATTGAGCACTGCTATTATTACCCAGGATGGGCAAACCTTAGCGGTTCACAAGTTCAGCTCAGATAAGCAGTTTAAGATTTTGTTACTTAACCTTCTCTCATGAGCCAACATAATACTCCCACCTTTCCATCTTCCCTACTGGCTAAGTCCTGAGCTGCGAATCCCCCAGCCTTTGGACATTTATGTAGCCATCCTAGTTTTATAGTGTAGCTACAGTATGTTTTCCAATGCACTGCTTACCATGAGTCATTCTCTAATACCCCTCATTGTTGGGTCCTCCCTGCCACCTTCACGCACACCCCCCTCACTCCAAGCTTGTCCTTCTGTAGAAAGCTTTGTACTGTGGGGAAATATTTCTAATCAATGGATCACTGGGAGGAAATTTGTCAGAACAACACAAAAGATTTTGGAGCCTCTGAGAACTTGATTTCCTTTGAGTGAACTACTGAGATCTTGCCTTCCTGCCCTTTATGGAATTTCGGGAGATAGTGAAGTTGTATCCTGCAAACATTTTCCAGTCTTATGTGTCCCATGCTCATGGCATGTCTTCTGTTTCCCGGGTATATTTTTTCTGGATTGGGTGAGATTTTGAACAAAGATTCCTGCTTTTATTTCCGGAAATTTTGTGCGTCATTGTAAATCATATGTAATTATGTGTATAAGAACCAAAAAAAGAAATATTTGGGTTGGAAGTCGGAAGCTTTGATTTGGCTACTTTAAGCAGTTAGAGCCAATTGAATGGAGTCATTTTCAATATCCCCCTAAAGGTAGTTAAGTAATGGTAATGGGGCTTTCCCAAGGGGATTGAGAAAGTGAGGTTCATTAAGGAAACAAACTAATTACCTTTAATGAATGCATTGATCCAGGACAACATGGTGTAAAAGCCTTCTCATCTTTCTTTGATAAACAGAGGTAGCTTCTGTGTGTGAGAGCGTGCATGCGTACATGTGGGGTATTGTCGTTCGAATCAGCTTTTGAACTGTTTGCAAGGCGATACTCCACAAAACAGGCAGACGATGTTGGGGGCAGCAACTGAGCCTGGCATGTGGGCACGTTTCCAGAGAGAGCACATCTCCTCACCTGCAGAAGTTGTGTTTTGCGACTGACAGGAGTCGTTCTTGCCCAGTGCTCTTGCCTGCAGTGGTTGCTGTGTGTGTGGAATCAGAGCACGTAAAGAACACTTCTTCCTGAAGCATCTCTTTGTTCAGCAATGTAAACAGATTTTGGTGACTTGAAGCCTGGGGGAATTTATTAGAGGCTACTGGGGAGCTCACAGAGAGCTCCATGAGAAGCTGGAAAGGTGAGTAGGCTCCAGGAGCTGGTGGAAGTGCCAGAAAGATGGGAGCAGAAAGGGAAGCAAAGGCAGGTCAGCCTGATTAAACAGGGTTGCTATTCTGGGGTTTGACCTTTTGCCCTTTAGTTCTGAGACCAAGGTTCAAGGTCCCAGGAGAGAACCTTGCCCTATCTATGCTGGATCTGTGAAAGGTGGGTCTGTTTCTGGCCCTTTAACTTCTATGGAGGAAGGTGGTACTGGAATTATACCCCCTCCTTCCAAGGTACTACAATGGGACCATGGGAATAAGTTACTTCCTGGTGAGATATTAGAGTAATTTGGAAATTAGCAAATTAGGGAGAAAATAGTTAGTGAGCAAGTGGGCACAGAGAAGGACAGAGTGGGGGTGCATTTTGTATAGTCTTTTCTGTTAAGAGAAAAACTCATAGGTAGATGCTGTCTTGACCCAACTCTCCCATCTCTACCAAGGTAGATTGCAAACTCCAAGTTTCATTGTCCCTTTGTCATTCAGTGGTTTTTTGTTCTACCTTTCTTTCTGATAGTGGCAGTGGGACTAAGGGGTTAGAAGGAGAGATTGGGGGACACAGACGAGAATGGTTTGGCCACATTAAAGCTTCAGAAGGTAATACCTTTCATGTCAGTATAAATTGATGTTTTCACAGTTAATTCATTCTTTTTTTCATGGTTCTCTGGTTCACACAAAAATGAAATCATTTATTCATTCATTGTTATTGAACACTGACTTTGTACAAGGCAACCCTCTAGTATTCTTGAAAAAGGTATCACCCAAGATCCGTGAGCTCATCTCCTAGATAGGATGTCAGATCTGCAATCACCCGTAGAAAAAGGCAGAGTGGAAGAAATAGCAAAAGAACAGAAGTAAAAGGAAGGAGAGCTAATGCCCAGTTGGAGAGAAGCATGGACGCCTGCCTTGAAGCTAGGGAGTGCCAAGCATACTGTCCCTGCTACAGGCATGCAGATGCAGGTACACAGAGATGCATGTGCATGTGGAGGTCCACGTGCATGGGTCTATCTATGCTTTCAGAGAGGGTGATAGTCAAAACTTCAAACCAGTCACAGCAAGGCACTTTGGGCACTGACCAATTACAACTTCCGCTGGCCAGTCCAGTATACCACTGTGTAATGACTAAGCACCAGCCTTGCCTATTAAGGTATCAGAGATATCTCTCTTATGCATGCTTAACTTAGTCAAATGGAACTGTGCCCACCCAGATCAATTCTGGGTATCATTCCCTTCAACTGGGCTATGTCATAGGTACTCATGGGTTAGAAAATAAGAATCTGATGATTCCCTTTTTTGTCCTGGTTCTGTAGTATATCCTTTCATGTAAGCATCAGCCCATGGTGACGGCAATTCTGCTATTTAAAAATTTCTATATGATTTGAACAATGTGGTCCTTAAATTCAAGCCAACTACTTTCTGGGGTGCTCCATTAAAGAAACAAAAATCTCTTTCCTCACTGGTGGATAAATTGGCTACACTGCCCTCACTTGACAGAGCTACATCTGTGTATTCTACTTCATGAACAGTTTGAGGGATACACAGGGAAAGGTCAACTCTTGGCAAGTTTCATCTTCCTGCTTTTAGAAACAACTCCCAACCCCCCAGGGGCAGCTGAGTGGCTCAGCTGGTTAAGGGTCAGACTCTTGATTTTGGCCTAGGTCATGATTTCATGGTTCATGAGTCTGAGCCCCACGTTGGGCTCTGTGCTGACAGCATGGAGCCTGCTTGGAAACCTCTGTCTCCCTCTCTCTTTCTGCCTCTCCTCCGCTCACGTTTGTGTACTCTTTCTCTAAAAATAAATAAACATTAAAAAAAAGAAAACCAGCCCCCCTAATGTAAGCTTTTCTATACACAGTGTGATACAGGCATGCAGATAGAATAATAATAGGTCCAGTATCCAGCTTATGTTTTCCAGTAGACCATAGACATGGGTTGTGAGCCATTTTGGTCTTTGGGGCTGTAGCTTATAGTGGGATTTCCCTTTTGCCTCCTCACTCGTTACCCTCTGGAACCACCCCTTTACTTCCAACCAGACTTTTCTACTTATGTGACCATACCTCTAGCTATGTTGTTGCTACACAAAAAGGAGAAGTTGGCCTTCTGTGGCTTTTCATCATAGCCAAGTCCATTATATGCTCTGATTCTCCTCACCCATATACGTTATGGCTTTCTTTTCAAACTCCATGTCCCATCAACTGAATGGAGTATTCCTGGCCTTCTTGATTACATATTCACATCAGTAAAAAACCAATCAATCAATCATTGGTCAGTACCATCATATACATACATTTATTTGTAAATGTGTGTATTTTCTTTCCTCATTGCTAAGTGGAGTCAAATGGTCAGAGCTTGGACTCAGAGCTGGGACTTGAGTCCTGTTTTCCAACCTTTGCTGACTTTGATCATAAGCAAACTATGTGTCCCAGGTTCCCCAATGGTGAAAGGTGTAGAATAATAGCACTTACCTAATAGGATTGTTGTGAGGATTGATTAAGTCAATATGTGTGAAGTGCACAAAGTCAGTGCTAACCATTAGTGCTTCTTTTTATTAATTTAAGTCATGGTAGGGTTCATTGCCAATGACAGGGAAATAGAGGAGTTACTTCCTTCAGAGGTTTGGGACAGTGTGTTTCTGATGTTACCACTGCAAGAAGAGACTCACCCCAAAGGAGCCATAGTGAGTTATCGAGTCTTTGTGATGTACGGAGGTAAAGGGCTGGCACTCCTAACCCATGAGGCATTGCAGAGATAGAAAGTAGGAGCCTAAGCAACTCTGTGTTTTCTCCTGGGAAAAAGTATTTCATACTCTGCCTAAACAGCCCACCAAATGAGATCTAGTTTAACCTTAATGATGATCCTAGCTGGGAAGGTGAAGCTAGAGACCCAGAGTCAAGGAGGAGGGAGAGAAAGTAAGATCTTCTGGATTAGTTGGCAGTGGTCTGTTCTGGGTTCTCAGTCCCCTCCAGAGACTCTGTTTGAGGTGAGCATGACCTGGGCCTGAGGGATAAGATCCCTAGAGAACTGTTATTTGAATCAAGTGAGAGGCTGTAAATGAAGGTGCAAAGTCCAGAGCTGGGGGGTGGTAACCTGACTCTATAACACGGCACAGTGTCTAGCAATGGCATTAGTAGATTGCCCATGGATCGCTCTTGTGTAAGCAGTTATAAAGGACAGAGCTGGGGTGGCAAACTGACTCCATGTGTCTAGCAATGGGCTTTAAATAGCCCATAGATTCACTAACATGGTAAGCAATGATTTGTGTGTTTGGGTTGTGTGTCTCAAAAATGGCTAGGACCCATGGTGATGAAGCACTGTGCAGATTTAAGGTAGGGATCTCTTTCAAGACATGCTTTTTAAAAGATAGGGAATAGAGTCATTTATTTGTTTCTAAATTATAGGATAACCTTGGACCATCTCACCAAGTAGTGAAATTTTAGTAAAAACAGCTAAAATGTAATACAAGAAGAAATGTAATATTCTAGAAATTAGATAGGGCATCATCCCAATATTGTCCAGGCTCTATCACTCTCCAATCTACATGATAGTGTGTTTTTTTGGCATAGAAAAAAGACTGTTGTGCCCATCCCCATGTTGCAATTTCTTCTGGAATTCAGTTTTAAAAGACAAGCATTTATCTTAATGAACTATCAACACCATTTATCTCTAATTTATAAAATGTCTTCCTTTATCTCCCTCCCTTCGGCAGGCATAGCTATCACCCCACAAACACACATATCACAAGCTGAACTGCTAAACAAACTTATATAAAAAATGTCTGGGAGGTACAGAGTATTTTATCTGAAAGCTTTCTCTGTTGCATAGTGAGCATTTTTTACTATCTGGTTATTATATTTAGCGGTTGTCTTAAATGACAGATCACTAGAATTGTAGTAATCGCCTACACAAGAAAAGATCAGACATCACCAGGAGGTTTCACATTTCATTTGTATCCATGTAATTGAGTGAAGTCATACAAAAACAGGGCCAAACTGTGTGTCCTTTGCTCCTCAGCGTGAATATAGCTCTCATCTCCAAATAGAAAATTCTTGCTTCAGAAACCAGTTAAGGGTTTGATCAATATTTGATTCAGAAGCTCAGTTTAAACCTCATGGGATCAAGCGTAGAAAATCATTTCAATTTATCCAAAATGCCTCTGGGTCATCCCGGGGACAAGCAGTGTCCATCCTGGGGGAAGCTGACCACCAGGCTTTCCAAGAGCAGCTCTCTCGTTTCTCTTTGTGAAAAATTTGGCTTGACTGTTTCACAAATAGCATCCCCTTTATGAAATGCAAATTCACACTCTCATTTCAAATCCAGGTGAATACTCAGCACATCGAATCACTTGTTTTAAGGCCAGGCATAGAGTAGCGACCTATCAAGTGATGACATCTTGTAGATGTATTGGGTCCCGAAAAGGTGTTTGAAACAAGAATCAAATTAAAAAATGAGTGGTTACATATGTGTAACCGATTCTGTTGCAAGCCATTAAGATGGAATGTGTTGAGGCTGCCATTTGCCTCAGTTCCAGAGACTCTCTGCAAGCGTGAATGGAGGCTGGGCCATTTTCTTGGCTGTTTAGGTGGGAGATTGCCCGTTCCATTTGAATTGGGGGCAGGACAGGACTCAACTTGGAATCCCAGTCCAGGGTTCCCATTTGTGAGAAACATGATCGTAGAGGTAATTATTTGGCTGCTGAAATACTGCTTTTCCAACACAACATGAGCCGCCCTCTTTTTCTTCTTCTTCTTCTTTTTTTTTTTTTTTTTTTTTTTTTTTTTTACAAGTTCTGTATCTATTTTATCTAAACCAGCAGTAGTCTTAGCAGCCATTTCTCTTCTAAGGGAGAAATGAGCTATCAGTTTTTCTCAGGGTTGAGCATTCTCCCACCTGTCCTCAATTTAATGCACAAATGAAAGCACATAAATCTTTGTGACATTTTGGCATAAAGCGCCTACTTCAGATGACTCCTTTAGGAAACTCTGAACCCAGGTGTTTGGTTTTTGCATAAACTTTGCAAAATGAGAATTGTAACGCGACTGTGTGTACACACACACACACACACACGCACACACAGAAACACACCTTCCCCAAAAAGTGGTCACATATGAAATGTGGGGAGCCAAAGGGATGTGGGTGGGGGTAGGGGAATAACATGTGTGCAAACTTAATATATCTTTTCCTCACCTTAAGTTGGACCCAGACAGTTAAATTATAATTACAGCCCCATCTGGAGGGGGAGAAAGTACAGTCCTCGAGTGCTCCGAGCCTTAGCCATGGGTACTTTGTCAGGTAAAATAAACACACATCCCATTTTCAGCCTGGGGTCAAACTCAACAAAAGCCATGAAAGATGGGACACTCATCAAGGACCAGATTGTGAAATGGTCAGAATGACAGCAACAACAGGAAGAAGGAATAAAATGGTTGGTTACTTCTCTCAAGCCAGATGGCTCAGGAAGTCTGCTCATGGCTTACCTTAAAGGGATATAAATCCTTAGCAAAATGCATGGTGGATTGGTACTTCTGCTGAGTCTGGTGCGTGGAATAGGAAGGAGGCCTTCCTTGGCCAGAGAAATTAGTTCTGAGAAGGGCAGTGACCCAGGCTGGGTCATGGTCATCCCAGGAGTGTTTTAACAGGATCATCTTCTCTGGTCTCAAAATGGTGAGGCAGTAAAACACTTGGTGACTGTATTCCCTCCCCTGTGAAAGAAGCCAGTCTTGAGAATGGAGGTGACACAGAGAAGCAGAGAAGAGAGAGATAGAGTCCTGAGAGTATCTGAGTTGCAAGCATCCTTGAGGCCAACTCATGCCATGGTTTCCATGATGTTCACAAACCAGTATACGCTCTCGTTTTGCCTAATCTAGCTCTGAGTTTCTGTCACCTGCTGTCCAAAGAGCTCAGTCTGAGACATCAATCAAAATGAAATTTATGAAAGGATTACATTTGTTTGATTAATAGTATCAATGCTAACAATAATAATAGCTGCTAACATTTACAGAGGACTCACCATGTCCCAAGCCCTATTCTAAGAATATTATATATACATATTATCATATTTAATCCTCACAACCCCATGAGAAAACACAATTATTATCTATATTATACAGAGAAGGAAATTGAGGCACAGAAAGATGAAGAGACTTGCCCAAGGTCTCATAATTAATAGGAGGAGTGAATTTCAAACTCAGGACCCAGAGCCCACCCAGTCTTTTAACCATCTTCTACTCTACTTGTGTACAAATCATAATGGTGGGTAGCACTGTCACTCATGCCAACTTGCAATTCAGGCAAGTGTTCTTGAGTGAGAGAGGAGTAGAATTAAAGCCAGAAAGATCAAGCCTAAATCTATACACAATTTTATCTATGCCATAGCCAAAATACCACAATTAACTGATCTCCTGTTGATGGAAATTTCAAATTACGGTAGCCTTTTATTTTCGCATAAGTTTTTTTTTTGTTTCTTTGAAAACTCTGTGTGTGTGTGTGTGTGTCTTAGGGGAAGGCATTATATATGAATGTGCACGAATGAATGAATGAATGAAATTGATAACACTTGGATCCTCTGTGGTTCACTTAGTGGTCCTCAGACTTGAGGGGGCATCAGAAGCTTAAAACCCAGATTGCTATTTCCTGATTTGGTTTCTGATTTAGTGGGTCTAAGCTGAGTTCAAAAATTTGCATTTCTAAAAAGTTCCCAGGTGATGTTCATGTTGCTGATCTGGGGAACCATTGACATATGGCAACTGCCGCTGACTGATTTGTAAGCACTGATGAAATGTCTGGTCAATTCAATAAAATGAATCAGCCAATTGGATTATTTAGGTGCCTTGCTGATAGTTTAGCCTACCTGGTTTGTGTTCCAAAATGGCCAAATCAAGGTGAACATATTTCAGGAGTACTGAGATTAATAAAATGGCATATGAAGCTATTTGAAATTTGTATAGGCAAGAAAATATTAAACTTTTTTAATCTAATAATTTATTATATACAAAATAATTTATTATACAAAAATAACAAAAATCATAGCTCCTCATCACTGTGATTGGTGCCAAGTGGTTACAAAAGTCTTTTGTAAGTGAGTACTTCCTCGTATGTGATTGTGTGCTTGTTTTCACCTGTGGCTCCTCACAAGCCTACACCGGGAGTGATCGCACTGTTGCATCCTTTGTGTTAGAAGATACTTGTGATGGAAATACGCTTTGGTGAGCTGAGCTGATGTTTTTTTACTCTCTTAATTTGAGTTATTTTCTTTAAACAGACCAAAAGATGGGTTTGATCCAGAATTATGATGAATTGTGTCCTGGAGACACAAATATATCTTTGGGGACATCAGGTGAACTGTAGGCACCTACTTTTAATGCAAAACTCCAGTTTGAGGGGCACCTGGGCGGCTCAGTGGGTTGTGTCCGACTTCGGCTCAGGTCATGATCCCATGGTTTGTGGGCTTGAGCCCCGTGTCAGGCTCTGTGCTGACAGCTCAGAGTGTGGAGCCTGCTTCGGATTCTGTGTCTCCCTCCCTTCTGCCCCTCCCCCACTAGTGCTCTGTCTCTTAAAAATGAATAAATGTTAAAAAGAATTTTTAAAAAATCATCCAGTTTGAAAATTTCCTCTCCTGAAGTATTTCTTAGAGCCATTAAAGGTGTCTCAAATGTACTTACAAATTAGTTTAACTGAACAAAAGAGACGTGAAGCCAAGGAATATGTTAAGCAAAATTTGCTTTTTTTAGAGAAATTATTAGTATTTGTTTATGAGAGAGATTGGCCTGTAGTTTTCTTTTATAATGGCTTCGTCATGTTTTGGTGTCAGGGTTATGCTGACCTCATAAAATGAGTTTTAAAAAGTTCCCTTTCTTTTAAGTCTGAAAGTTTACAAAAAATTGCTATTATTTCTTGTTAAGTATTTGAAAGACTTCACCCATGAGACCATCTGAGCCTGGAGTTTTCTTGTAGGAAGGTTTTTAGTTAAAGCTTAAACTTCTTTCACAGACTTCTTATTTCTTCTTGTGTTAGTTTTAGTAAGTTGTGTCTTAGATGTATCCATTTTATCTAATTTGTCTAATTTATTGGCATGATCTTTTAATGTCTATGTAATCTGCAATAACGTGGCTTTTTAAAATCCTTATATCAGTAATGTGTGTTCTCTCTCTCTTCTTTTTTTCTAGATCAGTTTTGCTAATTGAGCAAAGGTTAATTTATCAATTTATTTTTTCAAAGAATAACTTTGGCTTTGTTAGTTTCTCCTTTTCTGTATTTTTGTCTATTTCTTTGTGTTCTGCTCTCGCTTGTATTATTTCCTTTCTTTTCCTTTCTTTGAGTTTAAGTTATTAATCTGTTTATTGAATGGAAGCTTAGACAATTTATTTTCACTGTTCTTTTCTAATATATGTATTTAAAGCTACAGATTTACCTCTAAACACTTGTCGAGCTATATCCCTCACATTTTGATATGCCATATTTCATTATTCGGTTCAGAATATTTTCCAATTTTCATTTTAATTACTCTCTCAACTCACAGACTATATGGAATCAGGTTGCTTCATTTCCAAGCATTTGGAGATTTTCTAGTTATTTTTCTATTATTGATTTCTAGTTTAATTTCACCAAAGTGGAACACATTACTCGTTTGAAATTTGTTGAGATTTGCTTTTGGCTCCAGCATATGGTCTACTTTGGTGAATGTTCTATATACACTTAAAAAAGAATCTGTATTCAGTAGGTATGGAGTGTAAGAGTTTCAGATATATTTAATTAGTCAAATTGGTAAGGCTCAACTTCTTGAAAAAAAATGAAGTTATTTTCTAAAGTTTAAGGGGTAGGAGAGCGATATTTACTGAGTTTTTATTCCTGGAATTACACCCATCAGCAACACATCGTGGGTATTTATTTGTCTCCCCTCCATATGCTGCTCAGTGTTGCTATCTTGATATGTAAGAAGAATTTCAAATTAATATGCCTTAAAAAGAACTCCAGATTTCCTCCTCAGATCTGCTCCTTTTCCTGTCTCCCCATCTCAGTAAATGTACCCAGGTGCTCGGGCTGGAAACAACAGAAGTTGTCCCTGGTCTCTCTCATACAGTCCTATCTTCACCCAGGAGGTTCTGTTCCCTCTGCTTTAATACAAGGATTTTAAATCTCTAATGGGATTGCTGCTTGTGACCCTCTACTACTTTTCTGCTCTAAGCCCCTGCCATTTCTTTAGAGGATAGTAGAGTAGTAACTTCCTCACGGATCACTCTGGTTTTGCCCCCCTCCTTCTCCCTTCGCCACTGCCAGACCCTGCCATCTCCCGCATCAGGATGCACAGCCTCCGTTTCTCCTGTAACAAGTGCAGACGTTTTCAAAAAGGAAATGAGATCAAATCACTTCCTTGCTAGAAAACAAAGAAATAAATATGTTCAGTTAAAAAGTTGCCCCTCACACGTAGAATCAATTGTGAAATCCTTACTGGGACTTAGCGAGGCACTTGTTGACATGGCCCTGACTCCCTGTGAATCTCACTCCTGCCCCCTCTTGCCTGGCCCAGGGCTCCAGCCCCAGTAGCTCTCCCGTGCTTGGAACTTGTCTAGTCCACTGTCACCTCAGAGCCTTGGCCCTTGCTCCTCCCTCTGCCCAGAATGCACTTCCTCCAGATCTTACACAGTTCATTCTTTCATTTCCTCTGTGTCTTGGCCCATGGGTCACCGCCCTCTTCCATCTCCAGTCTACCCCCACTAAGCTTTCGTTTGTTCTCCAGGCCTCCCAAATAGAATTTCTTCGTAACACTTCCTAATGCCTCATACTGCTTGGGAATTTATTTCTTAATTGTGTTTTTCTGTCTTCTGCACTAGAATATTCCAGGCAGTCAGTATCACTTTTATTGCCAGAACCCAACCACGTGAACCAGTGCCTGGCACGTAACAAAAATTCAGCAAGTACTCTTGGTTGGTGAATGTAGAGATGGATACATGTAGGATGAATGTTTAACTGAAAAAAATACCTGTTTTACATCCATTCATATGTACTGATTAAGTTCATTCTCCTTTAGATAGCATGAGCTTATTCTTATTCTAATTAGGAGATTGGTTTATAAAAGGTTAAACTTCTTAAAATTATCTGTAGATTTTAATGTTACTGATTCAGACGGGAGTTAGTCACCAGTTAGGTTGAGTTGGTTTTCTTAAGTTTTGAGAGACTATGTGCACAGACATTCACTTGTGAAACCCAAGTAGAGAGAGTGTACCTAATCCATGAGAAGACTGGATGGTGGGCATTAGTGCTGATGGATTAGGATTTAAAGATAGTGACTTGGGGGAAGGTAAAGGAAATTTTTCCTTCGGTGCTATTTTTTGGGGGTTTTAGGAGAAGTTTTTCTTTCTGATTTTCTATATAATTTTGCATACATTACTATCTGTCTACCACTACCAGCAGGATGGGCTTGGTCTTTATAAACATTGCCACAACCCACCAAACCAAGCATGGCTGTTTCCATTTTCCAAGTGTACACAGATTGACTCAGAGAGATAATAGATGTAAGCTGGCATAGCTGGAAAGTTACAGGCCAAGACTTGGATTGTCATCTCTCTGTCCCCAGCATTGGTGCCCTTTCTGCTGAGATATGTATTGCCTCTTTTTTTTTTATGTTGATTATGAAAAATAACCCAAAAATAATATTTAGGAGTTAAGGGTAGAGACTTCCTGCATGTCAATACTTGGGTCTAGTATAGTAACTTGCCCGTCGCTTTTCATTATGACGAGGCAGGCATAGATTTTAGAATTTTCCTTCTTATGTGTCCTTATGCCTTCCCCTCTTCTGTGTACCTCACTAAATTTCTGCCAGCCTAGTGGAAGAAACAAGATGTTTGCAATTATTTTCAGCACTCAATATGGTTGTGCAATGGATGGTTCTCATCTGATTGTCATTGTGTGATGCTGCTTCAGACCAAAAAGCCCTTTGGGATCTTGTCAGATGTCAGTGGTCCCTATTATCACATAGTGCATGCTTTTACTAAATTCAAGAATTTGTTCAAATGTTCCCTTCCCAGAGAAGCCTTCTCTATCATCAGCACCTTCCCCTCTATGGCCTCATCTTACTGTATTTTTCTTCATAGCTCCTATCGCTAACTGACCTTCTATTATACTCTTTTAAAAACTACCTTTCTCTTCCACAAGAGTAAATAATTTCCATGAGGACAGTGACTTGGTGTAATTCCGACTGTCCTCCCAGGGCCTAGGATAGAACCTGGCACATAAAAAGGCCCTGAGAGACTATTTATCCAATACATGAATGATGCCTCCACTCTTTGAACACAAGACTACACTGAGCTCTATATGGAGGTGGGGATGGATCATTTCTGGCTTCCATGCATTGCATAACTACACAGAATCCCTCCATAATAATGCCTTTATTTTGTGGTCATTAACTGATATAAATCAGTCAGGCTAGGGATGAAGTTTCCTAATCTGACCTGCTAGATAAAATAATCCTGTTCTAAATACATGTTCTCAGCAATGTCAGAACAGCTTAGGCTGATGACTTGCAAACTTTGCTTCTGCCAGTTGCTGGTGTTCAGTAGAGGCGAGCCTCAGCAACACCTAAGAAATTCCCACCCCTAAATGTTATGATGGTTGTCTTCTCCCAGGGCAGAGGATGTATTGCTGAATATCATTTTCTTGATTGCTGAACATCAATCTTAATCTTTTCTTAACTGCTGAGCATTTTCCTCTTTCACGAAGTCCATTTACAAATCTATGGTGCCACCTGTCTCAGTTACCGATTCAGTAGTAGCAAACAGAAAATCTGAAAGAACTCTGAAAGGTCTAGGTACATGTATTTTGACCATATGGTGTTTCTGAGGAAGTTCGTTCAGGCCCTGGGAAGGCAGCAGTGAATGAGATTGAGTCCCTGCCCTCATAGAGATCATTTTGACCCTGTTGGAGAGAAAGACAGTTTTTCAAAAAGTGCAATATTTAGGGCTGAGTTGTGAAACTGCATATCCATAACATAGCCATCATTTTAGCTAGAAAGATTGTTCCTAGGTCATGTGCTGGAAAAATGGTATCAGTGCTTCCTGGGATTCTCTAGAGAGATCATAACTTCCAGATGTTCTTTTCCTGAACATGTTGGGGAGCACTCATGTAAAAAAGGGGTCTCTTCAGCCCCTGGCTCTGGTGTTCTAAGCTGGGGATTGGGATTCATGATGTCGACCCTGCTGTGGGTATGTTAGCTACAAAAATTCCACCAAGCCCCTGTTGCATGTATTTGTTTGTGCAGCCTGTAATAAATAGCTTGATCTACAGAGATTTCATCTGAACACAAACAGTCCCAGCCTTCAGAAGACTCTCCAGCAAAGCCCTGGGAGTGCGTGTGTATTTTAGAGTAATCATCTCCAGGCAACGCTGGTCGGTCCTAGAAGTTGTCATTGCTGTCATCTTCTTGAGAAATTCTCCATCCTTTTGAATGCTCATAAATGGGCATTTTCATGCAGAGTACATCATTTTGAATTGAATTTCAATAACTCTTCCAGTGGCCGCCTGCCAGCCTGACAACGTCCGTCCTTGTGAAATGAGCCTCAGTGAGTCTGTTTGGAAGCATGTTGGCTTTGGTTTTAGCAACAGACTAGGCTGAGTCCAGAAAATATTTTGTGATATTTATTTTCATAGCATGAATGAGCAAAACATTCAGGAAAGTGCTGATGGGTCTCTAACTCTCAAACTTTAGCTTAGAAAATAGAAATTCGGATTCTCCATTTTACCTCCCAGCCCCACCCCATTCCTCCTTTTTTTTCCAACGAGGGCTGATCTTGCTGGCTTTGGCAGAAGCAGAGATGTGTTGAAATGCTCTAAATTACAGTTAATGTGATATGATTCTGTTTATCCTTGTCCAACACTGTTGAACCTACCAATTTTTCCCTTCTTGGCATCCCATGAATTAAGGCAACCAGAGAATAGCCAGTTGGAAGAGTGGGCCATTTTCTTTTTCAGTCAGAGTGAAAAACAAGCACAACTGATGGATGCTGGCCCTAAAAAAAAAGGATTTTTCACTTTGACAAGACGTTCAGAAAAAGCCCAAGATACTGCCCTATTTACTTCTGGAGGCAAAGGGTTATGTTCTGGGATGTAAGGAACTGAAAGCATGGCTTAATTTCCAAGGGGAGATTCACACCAATAATGTTTAAATTGAAAATGTTAATGGCTTCACAACTATGAACTGAATACTGAAGAGACAGCTGCCATCTTTGAAGTTCTCATTCAGAACTGGAAGGATCACCCCCAAGCAGATAGTCACTGATGGGGTCTCATTACCTTGTACTTGGCTCATTAAAGAGCACTGTACCTTCAAGAGCAAACATCTTGAATATAAGTGACTTAGGCACTTACTGTCATGGTCGTGGTGCTAAATGGCCAGTGTGGCTAAATTATTCAGCTGCCAGCCATTGGGTTTTTTGGTAAGATATGGAATTTATCAGATTTTTATGAGAAGTCAGAGAATTGATAGAGTTTTGCTTTCATGTCAGTTTATGTTTTGAGAAGGGGCTGTACTTGGAGCTGTGGAATTCTTTTGGGAGAAGGCTAAAACAAATCCACATATGTGGTCGAAACTAATAGTCATAAATCACTAGGGGGAAAAGGTCCAAACTGAGCATTTTCGGATCTGATTTATTTTGACTATTTCACAATCCAATTTAGGTTTGATTAAATGAACAAGAGTGAATGGCAATGGCTTTAAAGAACAGTGGAGAAAATTTTAGGGCAAAATCCATTCTATCTTACAGTTAATAATTGGTTTTAAAAATGTGTAAGAAGTGGTTAGGAAAATGTGATGTGAATTTAAGAAAAGAGGTCAGAGGGGCATCTGGGTGGCTCAGTCCGTTAAGTGCCCAATGACTTCAGCTTATGTTATGATCTCATGGCTTATGAGTTTGAACCCCACGTTGGGCTCTGTGCTGACAGCTCAGAGCCTGGAGCCCACTTTGGATTCAGGGTCTCCCTCTCTCTCTGCCCCTCCCCAGCGCACACTCTGTCTCTCTCTCTCCTCCAAAAATAAATAAACATTTTTTAAAAAAGAAAAAAGAAGAGAGAAGAGGTCAGGAATCATAGCTTTAGGGTTTTCTAAAGCAGAGACCTATGCTATCTTGTTTGCTTAGAGAGAAATGACCAGTTCTCAAACTCTCCTCTCCCCTCCACACCACTTTTCTGTGATGGTTCTGATGACTCAAATTCTTTATATTTGGCTGGTGCCTTGCATACTTGCATATATTTGATAAACAAGCTGAGAACTTAACAATTTGCCAAGTACTGTTCTAAGTGCTTTGCAAATATCAATCCCGCTAAATCCTCATGACCAGCCCATGAGTTAGGTGCTCATATTTTCATCTTTCTACCATTTCCATGGGGAAATAGAAGCATCCAGTGGTTAAACAACTTCATTCATCTCTTACATGACTTACTGAGCTCTTACTGACTCACCACACACTCAGGGATCCTTTACTAAGTGCAGACACTGAACCAGGTGCTGGAGGCCCAAGAGGACTGTGACTCAGTCCCCACCTTCAAGGCATTTTTGGAATGGTAGAGAACACGCATCTAAATAAGAATGCACACTAAATAAATGGTAAGGGAGTGATAACACTACGTACAGAGTTCTCTTCCTGCCACAGCAACAGCTTAATGCACTGCTAGCATGGAGTACTTTGTGTGTGTGTGTGTGTGTGTGTGTGTGTGTCTGTGTCTGTGTACTTCAGCCATGCCACGTGTATCTCCTTTACTCTGATATCAACCGCAAGTGGTATTCGGTTTTTCAACCAAAATCCATCGAGTATCAATCCTAGGAGAGGCACAGTGCCTATGGTTATGAGACTTGATTCTAGTCAGAGAGACCAGCATTCATCAACAATATCACAAAATACCAAGGAGATGGGACAACTGTGGTGAGTGCTACCAAAACAGTGACAGAGCTAGAGGAGTGTACCCTGGGGGGATGTGACCACTTGGGAAGACAGAGGGGGCTTCTCTGAGGATGTGACCATCTAAAGGACAAAGAGGAATTAAGCAGGTGAGAAGAAGGGAGAAGGACAGTGTGCAGAGAACTGGATGAGCTAAAAGCAAGTCAGGAGAACATGGTGTGATGTGAGCAAGGAGAGGTCAGCCCCAGAAGGCCCTTAGAAGCCATGTGGGGAGGGATGTCATCCTCACCACAGCACTGAGAAGCCTTTGGAGTGTGTAGCATCTGGAGGGTCACAGTGCTGATTGGCATTTTCAAAGATGATGTTGGCTGCATTGTAGAGGGTGCATTATAGTGGGCCCAGAATGCATTATAATAGGAGATTAGATACTAATCTAGATACTATTGGAAAGAGATACTAGTATGGTGGCTGTGAAAGTGTACAGAAGGCGAAGATCTGAGAGATACTTTGAAAGTTAAACTGGCAGGATTGCCTGTGGTAGATATGGGAATTGTTCAAGTATGACCCATTTGACAGATGGGAAAAAATGAACAGAGAGAAAGATCAATGAACTCTCCTAAGGACGCAGAACTGCTTAGAGAATCCATCTCACTAGAGCCCTTTGGCTGCTGAGGGAGAACTTTTACTCTGTTCTTTAAGAAAGAAGAGGGAACTAGGAACCTTGACTGGGAAAGCTGAACTGAATTCTAAGATGGAAAGAATATTGGATCTGGGTTTTGCAGAATGAGTGAGAGACAGATAATGAGGCATTTGGGACAGAGAAATTGTGTAAAAACAAGCAAGATAAGGGGACTTTGAGGAGTGAGGGAAACTATATCTTAATTTTGGTGGTAGTTACAAGAGTGCATACATTTATCACAACTCCCCAAACTACACTTAAAATAGGTCTACGTTAATAAGCATTCTTGGTGCCTAAATCCTGGTCCCTAATATCTTTGTCCACTGAAAGGAACCAGGGTTCTTCAAAGACATGGCTGCTTCTGGGACTGGAACTGGTTCGTGCAACATGAGGCTGGAATATTTTGTTATGCTAGAAAGTAAAGAAGTGATTTAAAAAAAAAAAAAGGCAGGCAAGAGAATCATAGCCAACTTGAAGGGGTTCTATTGGCCAAATCTTGGAAAATTTGGGCACCAAAATAATTAAGGACAGTAATGAATTATAAATCATTGAGAAAAAAAAAACAGGAAAATGTGAGTCTACGCTACTAATAAATACATAAATCGGGGAGGAGAGGAGACCTTATCTACAAAAGAAGGGCTGAATGTGGGCTGGTATATTTGGAGGGGTGCTGGGAGTTGGGAAATCATTACTTTGTGTCCACTGTAATAAAGTTTTGTTCATTTAAGAATCACCAAAGGACACAACTGAATCCACAGGGATATTTTGAGGAGGAATAGCATATCTGACTGGTCTCAAAGAACCTTCCCATGAATTGCTTATGAGTTAGTTGCAAGGGACAAAGTAGTGAATATACAGTGGAGACACTGGATAATGCTTTGGGTGATTCACATGAGCATCCACAATGAGGCAGATGTGATTGTGTGTGTCCAGATGTAATATTCATATCCATGGTTACAGTTGTTGAATTGAAATAGGATTAAAACAAAGGATATCGAGGTGTTTAAGTTTCAAATGAAGAGGAAGACAATGGCCAATGAATTTATTTTAAAAATGCTCATCCTAATGATCAGGAAAATGCAATCAAAACAATGCAGTATTGATTTTTTCTGACTGCTGTTATTTAAATGATCAATGATTTGACAAAGGCATGGAGACAAGTGGAAATTTTCATTTGTTTTGCATGAGTGTAACTTGCTAAATCTTTTTAGAAGCTAATTTCGTGCTTTTTATCTATGGTAAATACCCTTACCCTTGGAGCGACCTCAGGTCTAGGACTTGATCCTAGAATACTCCACTAATTATATCCAGAAGAACATTTGTCCTAGTGTTGTTTGTGATAGAAGGCAATTAGCAACTGTACCAATTATCTATTGCTGGGTATAAAATTTAGTGGCTTAAAGCAACACACATTTAGTATCTCAATTTCTGTGGATCTGGAATTCAGGCACAGTTTAGCTGGCCCTCTGCTTCAGGGCCTCTCACAGGCTGCAATTAAGGTATTGGCTAGGACTGGAGACTCATCTGAGACTCCAATAAGGAAGGATCCGCTTCCAAACTCACATGGTTGTTGGCAGGATTCCGTTACTTGTGGGCTGGTGGCCAGAGGCTGCCCTTAGTTCCTTGCCATGCAGGCCTCTCTATAAGCCAGCAAAAGAAAAGAGTCTTCTAGCAAGAGTTAAGTTACAATCTCTTCTAACCTAACCATCTCAGCTCCTAAGACATCTCCTCTCCTTTGCTTTATTCTATTGGTTAGAAGCTAATCACTGGGCCATCCGACAGTCAGGGCAAGACAGTTACACGAGGGCAAAAATATCAGATCACAGGGGACCATCTCAGAGTCTGCCCACCGTGGTGCCCAAATGTCCAACAAGAAAGACAAGGTTTAATAATTCATGGCAGTGCTACACCATGGGAAAATCTTGAGGAGGTAGGAAGAACGATGTCTGTCGCTGTGTGTGCACACGGGCTTGGAGAAACTTCCTAAATCTATCGCTATGGGAATAAAGCAAATGAAGCTATTTTACAAACAAATGTGACAACAACATATTCTTCCAAAATGCAACATGTTTACGTGTGCATATACATGCATCCAGATACAAAGGGAGAAGCTTGGGAGGAGACAAATCCAATCCATCGATGGTGGTTACCACTGCAAAGAGATGTGGGTTCGGGGTGGAGGTGGGGAATAAGGAGCAAGTTTCTCATTTTATTCATCAGACTTACTTATTGTTTAAGGGTTTTTTTTTTTCATAGTGGGAATATATTTGTGTATTGTATAGTTGTTTCTAAAAAAGAACTTGTACTGGGAAGCTGGGGCTTGGGTCCAAGAGTGTCAACTTTTGAAAGTGTAGTATGCTATCCATCCATGTGTCCCAACAGTGCCTTTTTATTGTGCATGTTCTAAAGGTTTGCTCAGTTTTCCATCACAGCTTTTTCTCAGATGTTTGCAACTATGCTCATAACAAGGAGGCTAATAAGGGCTCTGTTGTCCTAGACCCGGGAGCTGCTCTGGAAATACACAAGTAAGGAGGCAATGAGCTGGCAGCTGGATCCTATCGAACACTCTTCTTTCCCAGACACAAAGGAAGAACCACAGTAGCCACCCAGAGCGTAGCCTGGTGCTGTGGGGCACTTCTGGGAGGCCGCAGGAAGGGATGTGGGACAAACAGTCCCTGTTGTGGTTTGTCTTTTTGTCGGTTCCATGACCCACGCTATCATCAGAAGATGAGCCCAGGCTCCCGCAGTGGAGGCGCAGTCGAAGAGCCGTCACTTGCTGGTGACCTTGGGCCAGCTTTCTCATCCCTTCATACACCCGTGGCCTCATCTGTAAAGTGGTGGTGGTGATCATCCCGCTCTCCAAGTTTTGCTGCGAGTATTAAATGAGCCAGTACCGCTGAGGCACTTAGCCTAGTGCCCAGAACATGTTAGGCATTCCAGGAAGGTTAGCAGCTGCTCTTGTTGACGTTGTTTTTTATGGTTATCAACAGAACTTGGCATTTACTAAAAACTTACTGGGTTCCTGTTTCTAGCTCTGTGATAAGTGCTTTCCATCCTTTATCTCATGGAAGCTGCCCAATTTTCCAGAGTAGAAGCCACCCTAATCTCCTTTTTTTTACAGACGCAACTCTGAGGCTCAAAGACGTGAAGGTAGTTCCCCAAGTTCACAGACTGGGAAGCAATGATGACAAGATTTGAACTCAGGGTTGTGCATCTTGGAAGCGTCCCTTGACAGCAGTTCTCCATAACTTCCTGAGAACTACATTGTTTTGCCCTCGGGCTGTGAGGAAAGGCCCATCAAGTACTGAGAGCTTCAGGATGGAGCAGAGCACTTAGGAGAGGAGTAGGTGGGAATCTCTGTTGTAGAGACACAATAGGAACATGAGGAGAAATGGATGCATGAACAGTTGGCATGGGAAACTGTTCACAGCTTCCTCAGAAACCAACCAATCAAGGAGATCGAAAAGTAAATAAAGATCAATTGAATTTGACTTACACATTTAGCATGCTTGATGTGTGTATATATAAAATCTTTGCATGGAACGGAGAACACCCGTTCTTGTCACAAAGATGAAATATTTACAAAAATTAACCAAGATTTTTCCTTTCATCTGTTGGTGGAGAGGCCATGCCACAGAACTGTAAGACTTCAGGGAGAGCCACTCAAAATGAACTTTCTAGAGTGCCTACTGCATTCCCTGTGAACTTCCAGATATGTTTACATATACATGTCTCATTTCATTTTAATGGATAATGAAAATACCATCATCATTTTACCTATGAGGCAACCAAGGGTCAGACAATAATCTACCAAAGGTGTATCATTTGTAAATCATGGGGCTGAGGAGGAAACCACAGGCATCTTCCTTGTTTGGAGGTATAGCAGCAGCTTTCAGGTCTGCTTAGGAGTTGGGTTCAGGGAGATTTTAATGGAAAAAAGTTTCTTTTTTTTAAATGTTTATTTTGAGAGAGAGGGAGAGAGAATGAGTAGGGGAGGGGTAGAGAGAAAGGGAGAGAGAGAATCCCAAGCAGGTTCCCTGCTGTTCAGTGCAGAGCCTGACGTGGAGCTCAGTCCCATGAATATGAGATCATGACCTCAGCCGAAATCAAGAGTCATATGTTTAACCAGTTGAGCCACCCACGTGCCCCTATGGAAAAAAGTTTCTTGAGGTAAGTTTTCCATATACCCGTCTTTTCCTCAAAAGGATTCAAGCCTGATAATCAAAAAGACAATGAAAAGTGTTAGCAAGGATGTGCAGATGAAACCCTTTAAGTTGCCAGTGGGACTGTAAAATGGTGCAGCCATTTTGGAAAACAGTTTGGCAGGTCTTAAAAATGTTAAACATGAAGGTAACATATGACCCAGAAACTCCACTCCAAAGTATATACACATGTCCGTGCAAAAACTTGTACATGAATGTTCACTACAGCATTACTCATAATATCCAAAAAAGGAAACAACCTAATTGTCCATCAACTGATAAATGGGTAAACAAAGGAGATATATCCGTACAAGAGATTAAGAGGAATAAAGCACTGGTACGTGTTACAAAATGGATGAAGTTGAGAATATCATGCTAAGTCAAACATGCCAGTCACAGAAGATCAGATGTTGTACAAGTATGTTTATATGAAATGTCCAGAAAAGGCAAATCCATAGAGACTGACAGTAGAGTGGCTGGTGCTGTGCCTGCGGTTTCTTTGTAGGGTAGTGGGCAGCGTCTAAAATCAGATGATAATGGCAGTTGAACAAATGTGAATGCACCAAAACCTACTGAATCGAATCGTTTACTTACAAAAAGGCAAATTTTATGGTATGTAAATTACATCTCAATAAAGCTGTTAACAACAACAACAACAATAGGAATGTAAGCCTGACCTGCCAGAATGCCTTGCCTTCTGAGCATGGAATGGAGCCATTCCTGCGATTTCTTACGTGAGGATGTGTACTTCCTGGGGGAGATGCCAGGGAGAAATCAGCAAAGACCTGAGAACAAGGTGTCGGAGACTTAAAAGTTGAGAGCCTCAAGTGCACCTCAAAAATGAAACAGATTTTTGGGCAAATGCAAGTAGGATATTCTAGATGAAAGAACGGTGTGAGCCAGGCTCCAGAAGTGAAAAGGCAGGAATGGAAAACATGGATCAATGTCGTTTGAACTAAACAAAGGAGATGTACCACAGTTTTTAATTGTACTTGCCAATAGAGATATAAATGGCTTTTGGATAACGTTTGTATTGGAAGTCAAAGGCAAATTAATACAGAAACTTAATAGAAATTCATGTCTTAAGTTGGTAGGCAACGTTTATTCTCTCCAGCAAAATGTATCGATAATGACTTCCATGGAGAAATTAAATATGGATCTGGAATTGCTAGTAGCACTTTAATCCTAGTATGTCTGAAAACAATTTAATCCTAATGCGTCTGTTTTCAGTAATCATATGGCCTTTCTCTTTGGCTGGAAGGCTAATACAGGGTGGCCACAAGCAAGCCAAGCTCAGATTGGTAAAATGCTATCTAGCATTTCTTAGAGCAGACATTTGCCCTCTCAGAGAATAGCCTTCACAGGGCAGGTAGCCCAAGCAATGACTGTCTTAGAGCCTTCAGTGCAGATGATTCATTTCAAGCCCAGGGCAAACCAGGTATGCTTTAATAGAAAGATACATTAAAAAGCTTCGAGATCCTCTCCCCTCTGTTGACATGTCTCAGCAAGCTTGATATCCTATACATTTTCTACTTTGGGTTCTCTGCTCAAAAACTACGGTTCTCCACGTTGAGCCACTAAAAGTGGCAGCGAAGAATAGAATATTTCAAGTTCTCATTAAATTTCCTACCACCATATAAGACTGGAATAAAGCTCATTATGTAAGGATGAGTCCTGTTCTTTCTAGAGACTGACTCCAGAGAGAGAACACAGGTATGGCCATCAATTAAGAAGTCGGTAGATAACTGAGGAGATAATGAGTGAGGAGAAATCGCAAAACTGCCAGCCACGAGGTTTTGTGTAAGCAGAGGAGCACGTGAATGCCCCAGATGTGCAGGCCAAGGAGGAATGGGGGTGGCGGGGGCTGAGAACATACACGGTCACTTCTTGCAGTCAGGCTTCCTGGGAGAAGAAGTTTGGGTTCCCCCTGCCCACAAAGCAAGACTCAGCATTCCGAAGGCTGGCAGCTGGCTGGTGCTGTGTCTGTGGCCAACATCACAACAGCTGCCCTGATCAGTGATAAATTCCACCTATGAGAGCCTATCCAAGCCAGGTGCTTTCCACCATCATTTCTGAACGTCCTTACAAGCCACCAGGTGATGTAGGCTGTAAAACCCCCAGGCACAGCTAAGGAACACGAGACCTTGGTCCCCCTCAGCGGTCAGCCCCGTGGGGCTGGAATTCACACCCTGTGTTGCCAGACACCAAAGCCTGGCTCTCTCTAGGGCACCAGGACTTGATGACAAAAGGCTTTGCTGATTTCTTAAGTGGGAAAGAAGTGAAGAGGACCCCCCACAGGGAAGGCTTGAAGGGGAGGGGTATGAAGATTGGGAGACTGGGGATAAAACAGTGTTGTTTTATTTATTTCACATTTGAGTCCCATAGCTGGGCGGGTTGGTTTGGGAGTTCTTCAACAGTAGCTGGGGCTGAACTGTCCTGAGTGCATGATAGGGAAAGAGGAAGGGGGGTGGTGGCAAGTCCTCTCTGGCCTCTCACATCAGAGAAATATGGTTTTCTCTGGCTCACACAGACAGGTTCCTGGGGCTATCTGGGGATGGAACCTCCAGGCAGGCTGATTTGAACTGCTTCCAAACGGATATCATGCTTCAAAGAGTCGGCCCCTGTGGGGCAGAAGCTGAACCTGAGTACGGGGAACAAGAGTGTTGGAATTCAGGCCGCCCTCCCCTCCCCCAGGCCCTGGAGGGTTTGTTTAACCCCTCAGGGGTGCTGTGTGCCTTCCTTGTCGAGGTGGTTTGTGGCTTAGTGAAGCGATATTTATAGAGTGCTCTGTGATTCTTGGGCGAACATTCGTTTTATAAATGAATGATCAAATTTATTAGCAATGAGTAACTAACCCGTCTACATTTATTTTGTTGATAATACAAATTTACAAGGTTTTAATTGCCAGTTTTAAAACCCCAAAAACCCATACATAAATACATGGGTAATAAAATATCTTCTCACTGTGCCCTTGACTTCTGTAGTTACATGAGGGCTTATGAGGAGGGTCTTGAAGGAGGTTTCACGTGTAATCACAAAACTTGCCATAAAAGGATGAAGGGCCAGAAACAGTCTGATTTAAACCCAGTTGGTGGTAACTTCATATGTTTTAACCAGAATTCTCCTACCTATAACTACTATTAATAATTTTCTTTGTAATGCTTATTAGCGTGGATAACGATCTCCCTTGATTTCTCTTGTTATCTCATGGAATGCCCTACAGTGGTGCGACTTGGAGTTTGGTCCCCAGACAGCAGTGTGGGTATCACCTGGTAGCTTCTTAGAAACACAGGATGTCAGGCCTCATTCCAGACTCACTGAGTCTTGAATCTGCATCGTAACATGATCTCTCCAGGTGGTTTGTGGACACATCAAACTTTGCTGTCTGCTGCATTGAGGTGGTTGTGTCCTCTCCCATTTCACAGTCAAGGAAACTGAGTTTCAGAGAAGTTCAGTCCCACAGCCGAGCTGGATTTGAATCCAGTCTCTTGTAGTCAACTCAGCCATCAGCCAGATGCTGCAGGTACACAGGGTCCACACAACAGTCCAGAAGCGTGGACTTGCGAGGACAGTGATGACAGTCCTGGGCCCCCAAAGTAGTGACTTCACTCGGCACTGGTCCATGGGTTGTATACTCAGCTGCCTGTACCGTCATCCTTTAGACCTGCAAGGGGGGAAGCTTGTGATGTCCGATCTCTGCACAGCACACCTCAGGGACACTAAGGAATATCTTAGAGTTGTGACCAAGCGTGGTCTCAAGTAACATTCTCCTTCCAGGGCAGGAGTGATGGTCAACTTATTGCCAAAAAAAAAACCCAAAAAACCCAAAAAATCTATTTTCGAACAGTGATATGAATCCCAGAAAGTGAGAGAATATCTGTGGCTAAAGTGAAATGGTAAATTGATCATATTCATTAATAGCAATTTAACAGATATTTAATGAGTGTTTACTATGTGTCAGGTACTACGCTGAATGCTGAGAGTAAAGGAAAGGTACAAAAAGGAAGGAGGTTTAACAATTAAGATGATTTGTGCCTTCCCTGTGTCTCTTCACCAGATCCAAAAGGAAGTCAAATCAGTTCTCTGCCTTAAGTATAGAACTGATCGATGCACTTGTCAATTAGAGGGGAATTCATACAAATTACCCAAAGTACCTGAGCTCACTGTTTCCCTCTGTTATGGTGACCGTCACTGAATCTGCTCTCACTCTGAATGCATATACTTTAAGATAAGAGGTCTCTCCATTCTTCAGACTGAGCATTTTTGAGATCAGTTGAGATCATATTCTAAATATGAAGAGATACTGGAGTACATGGCCCATATTGGGCATTCCCCTCCAAGGAGCTGTTGTGGCACTGTACTCAGCAACCCCCAGACTCACTTTGCCTACCTGCCAAGTGGGTAGGTAAATATCCTCTTCAGTGATGCAAAAAGATCTGTGACTTGGGTGACCAGAACATATGTGGATGCTTTAGGAAATAAACTGGTCTACATTCCTGAACAGACCTCTCCATTCTGAACACTCTAGTAGAATGGTTTTACAACAACCTTCTCCTTCTGTACCTTCTTGAAATCATTCAGGGTGCCTTCTGAGACCAGGAACTTCTAAATTTATGACCTGTCATCTGGAACTTCCCCTACGGACAAAGTTCCTCTGCAAGGAATGCCTTCATTGAGTGCCATTTTCAAAGAGTTGCATGGAGGCCAGGGGAGGAGAGACTCACTTTTCCAATGGAACCACAAACAATGGGACGTACATAGGCCAAACCTCAGCCAAAGCTCTGAAAACTACCCCTGGAGGCTTTCTGAGGAGTGGGGCAAACAGACAAAGCCCCTTCACAATTGCTCTTTGTTTGTAATTTTATTAGAAATTATTTTAGGATTGTTGAATGAATAGGCATTTAGGGATTTAATTTCATCTTTCTGGGTGTCCCCTTATTAGGTTCCTGGAGCCCAAACCAAACCCAGGCCACCCAACAAACAAACCTTGGAGGTCTGGGTCACTACCTGGCTCTGTCCTTCCAAAGATTCAAAACATAATTAAGGGGCATCATTAGTTGTGGGATTTGAAAATGAGCAGAGTTCCAGTGAGATCCCTGTCTTCAAGGTATCTTGAGTAAGGCAATTGATGGCAAGTATAAGGCTCAGATGGTGAGGATGGATAGTGTCCCATGGTTCAAACATGGAGATCTGGTCTACTCTTATGTTTGAGGGATTCTTTGTATGTGTACGTGGATTACCTGGAAAACGTAGATACAAAAAAAAAGGTATATCTATGAATATGGTTTAGAATTTCTTACCATATAGAGTGAAAGGATATTTGGTGTGTGTGTGTGTGTGTGTGTGTGTGTGTGTGTGTTTTCTCTAGCTCTGACAATTGTCCTCACTCTCAATAGAACTTATACGACGTTAGTTTAGAGAGGTGGCATAGAAACAAAAAGTAAAATAGCAATGTGAAATGTAGTTATTACTAGTCCTGTTTTCATTGATATTTCCTTTTTTACAAAAATTGCAACTTCATTGTGTGTAAAACATACATTAAGTCCAAGTCTTCAGAGAAACAGTAAGGTTTGAGAACAGAGCATCAGGTTGACAGAAAAGATGGGGGTTGAGTGAATAATCCCGGAAGACCTCTCTGAGAAGATAGCAGTTTGGTTGTGATCTGGAGAATCAGTTCTTAGTCATGAAAGTCATGGGCAGCAAACATACAGAGAGACAACAGAACACGTGTGAAGGCCTTTGGTGGAGGCAAGATCTGAATGTGTTCCAACAACTGGAAGAATGTCCACGAAGCTGCAATTGTATTGCAGTAATGGAGAGGAGAGCGAGCTGAGCTGGTGTTGGAAAGGAAGGAAAGATCTAGATCATGCAGTTTATGTGGTCCATCCATGAGCTATTAACATGATCTGCCTTAAGTTTTAATAGCAGCCCTCTGTGGCTGTATGGGTAACAGGGCTTAGGGAGTTGACAGAGAAGCAAGGGAGCTTTTAAAGCTGTTCAAGTAGTTGAGACCAAAGTTGGCTCTGGTCTATCATCATGGAGCTGAACACAAGCAGCTCACAATTTGTTGTGGGAATCAGAGGGCACAGGATTTGTTGATTTGACTGGATATTGGTAGGTTTTTAAGGATGCTACCAGGTTTTTAGTCCGAGCTCTTGAGTGGACCTGTAGACCAACATTAGCTAGGATTGTGGGAAGACCTGGTTTGGGGGAGAGGCGAAGTGCCAACAAGGGCCCATTAACGTGGAGTCATGACTATGCAGGATGCAGAAGGGCTGCTCTGGTCAACATGTTACTGTTGCTGCTGTTGTTTGTATTGTTTTCGTTCGTCAGGAAGAAGCCATTCTGAGTGATTATTGAGGTCTGCGGTGAACATAGGTGGAGTATGGCAGTCGTTGGATATCTGCCGTCTTTACCTCATCAGATAAAGGACACTGTCCAGTTTCTAGGGCTTGATCTGCTGACAAATCTGTGATGAAGCCCTTTGCTTGCCAGGCACCCTTACGGACACTGTTGGGGCATATTGAATGACTAGGTAGCAAAAGCCAATTACGATTTCCTTCAAGTTTCTTTTTTTCCTATAAGTTTTAATGCAAGCATCGTCAATGAAGCCAAAAAGCATTTTCTTTCTTTTAGAGTGGTCATGTGCACTATTCTTAGATGGTATGCAGATGCCCATGGCAGGGAGGACACAGACTTCCTTTAGAGTCTGGAGCCTTATCCACATGGCAACTCCCAGTTAAGTGGGGCAGACATGAAAATTTGCAACAACGGGATAAATATTCTATCCACAAATCTTTTTTACCACTTTAACATTTGCCTAAAAGTAGCCTTAAATTTTGTACGTTGAAGGTCTTAGCTGTGGACTACTAAGGGTAACACTTTTGATGGGAATAGGATCTCAATTCCAGAGCTCATTTCAAATATCATCGGGTCCAAGGCCAAGTGCCTCATGTCACTGGCCGGTCAAACCATACTGAGAATGCCCATTACAAAAAGATCTTTATTGCATTTTATCTCTTTAAAACAGCAACCCATTTTGGCAGCTGGAGCTGCCTTCTCTGGATCCAGTTAGTCCCTATAAAGGAGGCTCAAGTTTCTGACAGTCAATCAGGACACAGGTGGAGCCGGTCTGTGCCCCCCACCCCCCCCAACAGCCTCCTGGCCTAGGCTAAATGGGGATTTAGAGGACCTCCTTGGGATTTGTCAGGGGAAAAAAAAAATCACATTTTGAGTGAGAAGAAAGTAAATCCAGAATCCAGGAAGGGAGAGGCAGCTTATATTAATAGGCTCTTCCCTCTGTGCTGGGCTTTACATTTCACAAAATAGATACATGATTCTATTTGGTCCCCCCTCTAAAACATCCTGCAAGTAATATATTAATTTTCTCATTTTACAAATTTGGAGAGCAAGGCTTACAAAAAGAAAGTAATTTGACCAAAGGTGTAGACTAACAAATGGGACTTCAATTCAAATTTGACTTCACATCTAATCTTTAAGGGAAAATGTTATGGAAAGTAGAAAAGAACTAAAATTTATTGCATTTTACCTTGTGCCAAGCACAGTGAAGTGTTAGGGCAGAGAAAGTTAGTGTTTACAGCTATATTTGTCTTAGTTGATACTACTCAAGACATGATGTTTGAAACAAACAAGCAAATAAATATAAAACAGTATCACAAGAATTGAAATCAATACTGGAATTTATGTGGCCTCTATCATATTTCGTGAAAATGTAAGAATGATTCAGAGCAAGGGTCAGCCCATGGTGAACAAATCTACCTGTTTTTGTAAATCACAGCTGATTGGAACATTGAAACATGTTATTTGGGTGCATCTAAACCACTTTTGTGCTGCCCTGACAGTACTGACTAGCTGCAATAGAAACCCTCACAGCTTAAAATGTTTACTATGTAGTCTGTTACAGAAAAAAAAAATTGCTGGCCTCTGATTTAGAAGACTTTTTTTCATCTTGATTTCTAACCTTAAATGCATTCTTTTTTTTAATGTTGTTTTATTTTTGAGAAAGAATGTGACAGAGAGGGGGACAGAGGATCTGAAACGGGCTCTACATTGACAGCAGAGAACCCAGTGTGGGGCTCAAACTCACAAACTATGAGATCATGACCCAATCTGAAGTTGGACTCTCATCCTATTGGGCCACTCAGGTGCCCTGATGAACTGATTCTTGAAGGTCTTTTTAAATAGGAATTGTAGTGAAGGGTTACAAACTGGCTAAAAATATAAATTTAGGATTTAAAGTCCTTGGATAAGATCTTGGGGACATCCTCTGAATGTGAGCTTCAAGATGTCTGGAGCATGGCATAAATGTCTGAGAATAGTAAAAAGAATTTACCCACGTGGTATCTGTTTGTGTCTGTCACCTTCATGGATGGAACAATAGAGCAAAGGAATTGCTATAAACTGATACGTGTATCCCTCATCAAATTCATATGGTGAAATCCTAATCCTCAGTGATGGCAGTGGTGCTTTTGGAAGGTGACTAGGTCATAAGAACAGAGCTTCACGAATGAGGTCAGTGTCCTTATAAAAGAGATTCCAGAGGGGTGCCTGGGTAGCTCAGCTGGTTGGGTGTCTGACTTCAGCTCAGGTCATGATCTTGCGGTTTATGGGTTTGAGATCCACATTGGATCTGGAGTCTGCTTTGGGTTCTGTGTCTGTTTCTCTCTGCCCCTCCCCTGCTTCTGCTTTGTCTCTGTCTCTGTCTCTGTCTCAAAAATAAATATTAAAAAATTTTAAAAAAAGAGACCCCAGAGAGTTCCCTCATCTCTCTGCCATGTGAGGACATGGCAAGACCACCCTTGATGAACCAGGAAGTGGGCTCTCATCAGACACCAAATCTGCCAGCATCTTGATCTTGGATTCCTAGCCTCCAGAATTAGGAGAAATAAATGTTTATTGTTTAAGCCACCCGGTCTATGGTATTTGGTTATAGTAGCCCAGACAGACTAAGACTGGAATGTATTATGCAGGGCTGGTTAAGTGTTTAGGAACAAACCTCATCTCTTGGTGTCATACCTTTCTTTCTCATGTCACAGTCTATTATAAAGGGGGCATTATGCTTCACGTGGTCATTTAGGGACCCAGGTGCTTGGTATGTGGCTCTACCATCTTTCAGGGCCTCAGAGACCTCTACTTGATCCTTTGCTGTATCCAGCAGGGAAAAAAAAGGATGAAACCTGAGCAATAGGGTAGGAGATTTTAGGGGTCATTCCTATAAGTAACGCACATCCCTTTTGCTGACATTCTATGGGGAATTAGCCACATGTCCTCTTGTGAAATTGGGAAATTCAACTTAAAAGCATGCCAAAGATGAAGAGAACAGAGACACTGGTGAAGAACTAATCAGATTCTGCCTCAATGATCTGTAGGGGTCAAGTTAAGTGTTTTTGGTTTACATGCCCCCTACATGCTAAGGAGTCTACTTCCTTCTACCTTCTTTCCTCCTTCCTTCCCTTCCCTTCCCTTCCCTTCCCTTCCCTTCCCTTTCCTTTCCCTTTCCTTTCCCTTTCCTTTCCCTTTCCTTTCCCTTTCCTTCCTTCCTTCCTTCCTACTTCCCTTGCTTATTTGTTTATAGTCTTATATGTGTAGTTTGGTCCTTGGTCATGATGACTACAAAAAAAAAAAAAAAAGTTAAGAACTAATCCCTGTCCTATGATCTGTGTTCTTAAGTTTACCTAAATTGATAGAGGGAAAAGATAGAAAAAAATAAATGCATGAATCCTACCCCCACTATACTAACAGTGATGGAAAGTGGAGCTTGAACACTGGGCTTGAAGGCAGAATGGATTAAGAACATTTGGCTTATGCATGTGTGAGTTTAAAGTGGTATTTAATTAAAAAGTTGCAAGCTCATGAAACAAAGGGTTTTGTTTGGCTCTCCCTTGTATAATCCCAGTTTCTAGGAAACAATAACTTGTGATTTATAGGTTCCCTTTTCACAGAAGTATGGAAGTTATATGTAGCTCATGTTTAAATAAGAAAAAAAAATCCCTGATGGTAACTCATTATCTGTCTGGCTAACAAAGGACAAAGGACAAATCCTGGAACATCTTTCTTTGCCATTTCATATTTATGACACATCCTGTTGGTAAAACATTACTCTCTAGGCAGGCTCTGGAGTTTATTTTTTGTCTTCTCATTTCATGACTGCATCATTTTTTAAAAATGCCAGGCCAGATGGAAGCTTCCTTCCTTTTGGATCAGGGGTGGAAGAGGGACAGTGTGAAACCATGAATGATGAAGCCTATAGCATGCTACCCACTTTTAAGGGGAAGATGGTCTTGTCTCTTTACAATTCATGGGCTTTGCATGGTCTTATTGGAGTTTATTATAAGGAATGTTTTAGTTGGGGGTACAGATTGTTGTAGAGGCACTCGGAGTTCCTCTGAGATTCACTTTTTACCCCTTTGTTGACATTGCACCATCTGAAGTTCTTTTTAGTGATGTTGGCCATTGTGTATTGTCTGTCCAGCTCTGCAATGGACCTATGAAGTCTGGGGGTGGGGGTGGGGCAGGAGCCTTTTATGGCCTATCCATTGCTGTCTCCCTTGGTGACTAAAACAGGGCTTGGCACACTGTGTGCACTGTAATATTAGGGGTGAGGGAGAAGGCACGGATCAGTGAGTGAGTGGCTAGTGGTAGGAATAGGTGACAGGCACTCTATATCTCCCCGCACTGTCGTGTCTAGGAGATGAGAAGTGCACTCCAAGACTTTGTGCCTCTCCTGGCCTGGCAGCAGTTAGCTACCACTGATCAGGGTCCATGGCTTTGTCTTCATTAATCACTCTGGAAAATTCCCATCAGAATATTAGTGACAGAATTGCATTCAATTGACTGAAACCCTGAGGGGAAGCATCAATAAATTCTTAATTTGTCCCTCAGGGAGAAAGTATAGTGATTGTCTGTTTAGAAGTTTAGAAGCCTTAGTTCGTACAATCTAATCCTAGCCTGAGGATATTTGGTCACTTTCTTGGAGTGCTGTGGAGAAGGAAATATTTTCAGAGAAATGTTTGTTCTTCCAGATTTCACTAATGAGAATCCCTTTTGAATAGGAACCAGGTCAATAAGATGCCTGAGAATGAACATTTCTCTAACTTCCCAGCTGCCTCTATGGATATGAGGCATATCCACTACAGCACTGATCAGATCCCTGGGAAGGACTCAGATGTGGAATGAGTCTTTCCTTGTTCCCGTGAATTGGTGGGGCTCTACTTGGCCTCCCCACAGTCATTTCTAGAGGTTTGGGTCACCAGTAGAATTGGAATCCCAGGCTCCACACAAAGCAGCTGTCAGACCCGGGGCAGGATTCTTCACTTTGCTGTCAGTTTTCTCTTCTAGAAAATGAGGGTGATGGGAACATGAGTCTCATACGTTGCTGAGGGAATTGGATAAGACAGTGCTCTGTGAAGTGTTTCGCAGAACACACAGCACATACTAGAAGCTTTGCCTGTGCTGTTTGCTGTCGCCATGTTTATTATTCTGGCTCCGTGAGGAATGCCAAGAGATGCTCAGCTTTTAATAGAATGTTATAGAAGAAGTTGAAGTATCACAATGTAGGCTGAACTAGAGAAACAAGAGTATCTGTAAGTCATGGAGTTTATCTTTTTGATTTTATGCCCCACTTTAGACAGGACTTCAAAAAAATACGATTTTAAGATTCTTCTTCCTGGCAAGTCTGAACATCCATGGCCTATTACATCTATTACACCTAATGGGATGGCTGTAAATCCCAGCAATTAGAGTGTCATCGTGGTCTAAGGAGGACAATAGCTGGGCGGTATGAGAGCTCACGCCCCACACCCAGAGCACACAGCAGACATCGCTAATGGATCAGGGCACCCTTTGTGCCAAGCCTAGACTCACTCATGCGTTTGAGCACATTGCTCCAGAATCTCTTCGGTTAATGAGATAATAACACATATTTCCCTCCTAAATAGAGGAGGCCATCAAAGCACGGGTCCTGGTTCTGGTTGAACCACTAACCAGCTGTATGGCATTTAACTTTGTTTTTCTTCATTATAAAGCTTATATTTTATTAAAGCTCAGATAAACATTTCTCCATCCTCTTCACGTGTACTGGGAGATTGACAGGAGGGAAAGCCAACATTTAATGGCAACTTAACTCACATGTAAATGCTGTTTCAACTCTGGAGAGAATTGGCTCAAAATCCCATTTCATGACTTGTACATCTGTTCCCTGAGACCCT
>NW_027532166.1:3358391-3364413 GCF_008692635.1 Crocuta crocuta
GGGGGGGCGTGGGGGGGGGGCAGGGCTCTTGTTCTCTACCCACATTTGTCTCAGAACTGCTGCTTCTACTTAACATCATCTCATGCACACTGTCCCCTGTGGAGTGTGCTGACCTGGCGGAGGGGGCTTCCTAGGCTTTTTTCTAGATTCAAACACTCCCCCACCCCCGCCATAGCACCCATCTTCTAGTGGGGCTTTGTGAATGTACTAAGTTTGGACAGAAGGAGGTGGGTTTGCATATTGGCCATCCCGGTTCTACAAATCCATTTAACTACTTTACCCCGAAGTATTTTTTCTTCCCCTCTCCTCCCCTTTTCCTTTTTATTCTTCTTGTTAAAAACTCCCCACACTACCTCTCAGAGTTCTCTGACCCCTTCACATATTCTTGGTGACTTATCTTCTCCCCACTTCTCTCTTGGGCACAAGAGCCAAAGTCGGAATCTTTCCATTTGAAATTCAGCTTTACTTCAGACCTCCCCTGTGTCTCCAGATCTTGCCTTATGGGTACCTTGTGGTAACTTGACAGTGACAGCCCCTTCCCTAAGAAGAACTTTGCTAAATCATTAGAATTATGTGAGCATTCACTGGTGTGTGCCTACATGTTGCCTCTTAACATTCTATCCATTCCCCCATTTTTCTTCATTAGTAAGGACCCTGATTTTTAGGTGGCATATTAAACCAGGTGGCTGCCTGGTTAAAAAAAACTGCTTCCTCTAGCTTACCTTGTAGCTCTAGGAGCCACTTAACTGCACTGGGATTTAGACAGAAGTATTGTGTGAGACTAACGGGAGGTCTCCAAAAAAGGGAGAGAAGATCTCCTTCTATTCCTTCCTTTAACCTGCTCTCTGGAATGCCAATGAGATGGCTAGAACTCCAGCAGCCATCTTGTACCATGAAGAGAAGGACCCACCCTAAGGATGCTGACACAGTGTGTCTGATGACTTTGCCAAGCTGCCTAGATGCTCTAACTACCAATTTTTTCTCTATTGAAAATAAAACTTCTACTTTGTTTAAGCTCCTTTTATTAAGGCTTAACTGTTATATCAACACACGATTTCATTACTTTCAAACCTTGCATCCTCATGCCTCCCTCGTGTTTTACTTCAAAGCACCTATGAGATGCACCCTCTCCCTACAGACACGCTCATTTTTATTTCTAAGTTTGAATGGGGGAAACTGTAGCCTAACACACAGATGGGTTGAATGGTAGAACAGAGATGCTCTGAGGGACATAAGAATATGGGTGCCACTGACAATCTCCTGCCCTGAGCTAAGCCTCTGACCCAGGCCAAGGAGATTCAAATGGCTTCCGGAAGACAGTAGCACACAGGACATTCCAATGCTCATGTCAGCCTTATAAAGAAGACAAATGAATGTGGGACTGAGGGAGGCAACGAACCCCGTTATTCCCACGATGGGCTCCTGGGGAAACCGCAGACAGTTTTGTGGTTTAGATGACAGACGTCACCCAAAAGTTGAGGAGTTCATATCCACTGAAGTGCACATTTAAGAATAATCAAAACATAAAACAGATGTCAATATCAAAATACTGAGTGTATAGTCCCCAAATTAAAGTCAAATATGAAAAATAAGTTGAACTTAAAGCATGCATTCTTTTCTTTCTCAAATACTTTACTGCTTTTCCCGATGGGAAAAGGTTACAAAAATCTAAGAAATCACTGATTTTGCAGTGGGGTTTTACCCCACTGCATGTGCCTCCACCTGGAGCTGCCCAGGAACTTTAGCTGTTGGCTCCTTCACCCTGCCTGGAGAAACGTGGATTATCTAAGGCCTCCTAAGAGCTGTAGCCAATTGGTTTTTTTATTCATCTTTGGACAACGGTGACTCAGAAGACTTCTGGATTTGCTAAATCCAGACACGAAACTGTGTGTGAGAGTCATTGTATGGTCCGATGGGCAGCCATATTATTCCATTTTTAAATTTGGTAAACAGTGATATGATAGTGATACTAGTGCAAAATGCTCACTGCAGTCTCAATAAATGCAAATTCTACCCTTATTTTCCAGCACTGCTTAACACCAAGTCTACCGTGCTCTCAAACACAAGTAATTTCCGCACGTCTCAGAAAATAAATCATTCTCCTGATTAAAATCATCAGATATGTGCATTTTAAACCTGTCAAACAATGCAGAGGAATGAAGAAGAAAGTAGGGTTACCCCAAGTCCTACTAAATAGAGATAATTACTGTTCATAGATGGTGACCATTTTCCTCAGACGTGTCCTAAGCCTGGTGCTGGCTTCTGCTTTTATTCCGGTATCGATGAGGCAGGAACATTCTCTGTCTTGCTCTCTGCCGCTCCCCACCACACATGGTGGGGTGTCAGGCACATAGCAGGTGTTCAAAGTCCTTATTTTTTAATTGATAATTTCACATTTACATGCTTCTTTTTTTCTTTTTTGCCTCCCAATTTGTAGACATCTTTCCAAGTCAAGAAATGCAAATCATACAAAATAATTTTTTTAAAGGCACATGTTTTGTTGCATATTAAGTATTAAGTTTTGCTGTTTGTGCTGCACGTGGGCATGTGTGTATATGGTTATCTTCTTAAAACGTATCCTGTGAGTAAAGTATTTNCATAATTTTTTTAAAGGCACGTTTTGTTGCATATTAAGTATTAAGTTTTGCTGTTTGTGCTGCACGTGGGCATGTGTGTATATGGTTATCTTCTTAAAACGTATCCTGTGAGTAAAGTATTTAGTCAAAGGTTACACACATTCAAAAACCTGGCACATATTACTGAACAGTCCTCCAGAAGATGTATATAGATTTTCACTCTCACCAGGTTCAAAAATGGTCTCATTGTCCCCCATCCTCCCCGGACAGTGACATGTCTTTGCCTATCTCATGGCTAAAAATATTATCTCACTGTTAGTTTGGTTTGTATTAATGTGATAATTTGTAAGGATGGACATCTTTTATGTCTTCGTTGATTCTTAGTAGTCTAAATTTGTTTTTTCTTTTCTCTCTCATTCCTAGTTTGAGTATTGAGTGGTCTGTCCTTCTTTTGATCATTGATTAGACTATCCACTGGTTGATCTGTTTTCCTGGGCTTTCAAAAGATCACTTCTTGCATTTTCTACTATACCAATCTCTATTTTATCTTTATGGAGCCCTCCCTGTGCTTCCTTAATTATTTTTGTAGTGTGTTCTATTTTTTAAAAATTTTTAATGTTTCTTTATTTTTGAGAGAGAGAGAAGAGAGAGGAAGAGGAGAGAGAGACAGGGACACAGAAGCTGAAGCAGGCTCTAGGCTCTGAGCTGTCAACTCAGAGCCCAATGTGGGGCTTGAAAACTTCAAGATCATGACCTGAGCTGTAGTCAGACACTCAATTGACTGAGCCACCCAGGCACCCCATAGTGTGTTCTGTTTTTGAGCAAATGCTAATCTTGCTGTTTCTACAGTTTTGTTTTAATAACAAATGTGTGTGAGGATGAACCTTTACCTTACTAGTTTTTGGTATTTGCCTCAGAATTTTAGGTGAAATGTTCTCATTTTGTTTTCCATATGTTTTGCATTTGTGGTTTTGATGTTTCCTTTAAAGTTAGAGATGTTGTAGAGATTTTTTTAAATTTTATTTTTCATTTGTTGGGCAGGGAGTTTGTTGTTAGTAGTATTGGTTCTTCCATGTTATTTTGTGCTTTGTTGCATGTGATTACAGAGTGCAGCCTGTACTATTTTTACTTTTTGGAATTTTTTAAAAAGTAATTTGGGACATTTTTATACATGCTGCTTGAGTTTACTAATATGTATGCTTCGACAAAAAGTAGATATTTATCTAAATGATTACATGATTTAAATCCACTTTTGCCTTTTTCTAAATGTTTATTCTTAGAAAGAGAGACAGAGAGAGGGGTAGAGAGAGAGAGGGAGACACAGAGTCTGAAGCAGGCTCCAGGATCGGAGCTGTCAGCATAGAGCCCGACGTGGGACTCGAATCCACAAGCAGTGAGATCATGACCTGAGCCGAAGTCAGACACTTAACTGACTGAGTCACTCGGGTGCCCCTCCTCTTCTGCCTCCTAATTTGTTTTTTACTTGACCCCACCAGGGGGGAACTAGAGAGGTGTTTGAAGTCACCTTCCCTCTTATGTTTCTTGGAGTTTCTTCTTGTGTGTCCAGCACTTCTTACTGTGGTTATTTGATGCATTGGCAGTGACTTCTTTGGCTTCTATACTTTGACAGATAGTCTGTCTCTTCATGACCTCTCTGGATTTAGAAAAATATGCACTGGGTGATTTTCTTCTACATCCTTGAGCACAAATGAGGAAACTGAGAACCAGAAAGTTCAAGTAAGTGGTACGAATCTATGGTCACCCAGCAAATGAATGGACAAGCCAATTGTGTCTACCTCAAAGCCCATGGCCTTAACCTACTGCTCTCCTTATTTCCTGGTATTTAATTCTCTGAGACATCTACCAGTCTCTTTTCATTTCTTTTTTTTTTTTTTAATGTTTTATTTATTCAGAGAGAGAGAGAGAGAGAGAGAGAGACACAGCATGAACAGGGGAGAGTCAGAGAGAGAGGGAGACACAGAATCTGAAACTGGCTCCAAGCTCTGAGCTGTCAGCACAGAGCCCAACGCGGGGCTTGAACCCACAAACTGTGAGATCGTGATGTGATCTGTGATGACCTGAGCCAAAGTCAGACACCCAACCGACTGAGCCACCCAGGCGCCCCAGTCCCCAGTCTCTTTTCATTTCTTAAGTGACTTGCCTAGTCTGCATAGATGTTTACAGAATTCTCTTGATCATTTAAGTGCAATAATTTTACTGAACTTTTTTCCCCTCAAAATTGTTAGATATATATCAGTTTTTTCTAGGATCCGTCAGCCCTTTCCATGCATACACAGGTCTTCCTCACATGAATATTTGTTTTATTCTAATAAAAAACAGTCACCTATTATTCATTTGTTGGATATATAAATATATATTAAATTCTTATATATTTAATATACAGAATATGTGTGTGTGTGTGTGTGTGTGTGTGTATATTGCCTTTCCCTGTATAGCTACCATTCTTCCTTTTTAATATCTTTTTAAAAATCTTGTTACTAACATTTCCAGTATTTTTAATTTTTAGTATATTTATTTATTTTGAGAGAGAGACATACAGACAAAAAGACAGACAGACAGAATGAGCTGGGGAGGGACAGAGAGAGGGAGAGAGAATCCTAAGCAAGCTCAGCAGCTGTCAGTAGAGAACTGGACTCAGGGCTTGATCTCATGAACTGTGAGATCATGACCTGAGCCTAAATCAAGAGTCAAACACAACTGAACGAGCCACCCAGGATCTCCTTCCTTTTAACATTTTTAATTATTTGCCATTGTTTGCTACGTTTCATGTGTTTTCCAAGCCCATTTCCTGCAGCAGCAATGATTCTGCTCCTTACTTTGCATGTAGTTTTATGTCCTATAAAAGCATTACTTTTCCCATTTCTTTCCTAAATTTTGCTAAACCCTTATTCATTATATCATTACATTTTCTTACCACATTTTGGCCATTTATTTCACCCACATGCTTTAACATTTATTTGAGAATTTAGTACATTTGTCTTTATTTTTTTTTCAGTTGAAATTCTTCTAAAGGCAAACTCTCTTCTCTCCCTCTTCTCCCTGCCTGTCTGCCTTCTTTCACTTTTTATGCCATTTCCCTTTCCNGCCTGATGTGGGACACGAACCCACGAACCATGAGATCATGACCTGAGGTGAAAGTTGGATGCTTAACCAATTGAGCTACCCAGGCGCCCCTCTTTCTTTTTTTTCATTCTTTTCCTTTTATTCTATTCCCTCATTCATTAAAAAAAATTTTGTAATGTATGTACATTTGTTTGTTTACTTATTTATTTTTGTGGTTTAATACAGAAGCTTTATTAAATTAATTTTTTTTTCCTTAAATAATTTGTTGCCAAGTTGGTTTCCATATAATACCCAGTGCCCATCCCATCAAGTGCCCTCCTCCATGCCCATTACCCCCTTCCCCTCTGCCCCACCCCCATCTG
>NW_027532166.1:3364541-3378244 GCF_008692635.1 Crocuta crocuta
ACCCCTCAGTTCTCAGCATTCAAGAATCTCTCATTGTTTGCCTTCCTACCTCTCCCCAACTATTTTTCCCCTTCTCCTCCCGCATGGTCCTCCATTAAGTTCCTCCTAATCCACCTATACGTGCAAACGTCTGGTATCTGTCCTTCTCTGACTGACTTACTTCGCTCAGCATAACACAATAAAATTCCATCCGTGTTGCTACAAATGGCCAGATTTCATTCTTTTTCTTTGCCATGTAGTATTCCATTGTTTGGATAAACCACATCTTCTTGATCCATTCATCTGTTGATGGACACTTAGGCTCTTTCCATGTTTTAGCTATTGTGGAGAGTGCTGCTATGAACATTGGGGTCCATGTGCCCCTATGCATCAGCACTCCTGTATCCCTTGGGTANTTTGAATACTAGCGCTTTATCTGACATGTCGTTAGCAACTATCTTTTCCCATTCTGTCAGATGCCTATTAGTTTTATGGATTGTTTCCTTTGCCGTGCAGAAGCTTTTTATCTTGATGAAGTCCCAGTAGTTCATTTTTGCTCTTGATTCCCTTGCCTTTGGGGATGTGTCAGGTAAGAAATTGCTGTGGTTGAGGTCAAGGAGGTTGTTTCCTGCTTTCTCCGTCTAGGGTTTTGATGGTTTCCTGTCTCACATTCAGGTCCCTTATCCATTTTGAGTTTATTTTTGTGTACAGTGTGAGAAAATGATCTAGTTTCATTCTTCTGCATATTGATGTCCAGTTCTCCCAGCACCATCTATTAAAGAAGCTGTCGTTTTTCCATTGGATGCTCTTTCCCGCTTTGTCAAAGATTAGTTGGCCTTACATTTGTGGGTCCAATTCTGAGTTCTCAGTTCTATTCCATTGGTCTATGTGTCTGTTTTTGTGCCAATACCATACTGTCTTGATGATGACAGCTTTGTAGTAGAAGCTAAAGTCTGGGATGGTGATCCCTCCCATTTTGGTTTTCTTCTTTAATATTACTTTGGCTATTCGGGGTCTTTTGTTTTTACATACAAATTTTAAGATAGTTCTACTTTTGAGAGGGATGCTGGTGCAATTTTGATTGGGATTGCATTGAATGTGTAGATTGCTTTGAGTAGTAATGACATTTTAATAGTATTTATTCTCCCAATCCATAAGCATGGAATGTTTTTCCATTTCTTTGTGTCTTCTTCAATTTCCTTGGTAAGTTTTCTATAGTTTTCATCATACAGATCTCTTATATCTTTGGTTAGGTTTGTTCCTATGCATTTTATGGTTTTTTGGTGCAATTGTGAATCAGATCAGTTTCTTGATTTCTCTTTCTGTTGCTTCATTATTGGTGTATAAAAATGCAACCAATTTCTGTATGTTGATTTTGTACCCTGCAACTTTGCTGAACTCATAGATCAGTTCTAGTAGGCTTCTGGTGAAGTCTGTCGGGTTTTCTATGTAGAGTATCATGTCGTTTGCAAAACGTGAAAGTGTGACTTCTTTGCTAATTGGGATGCCTTTTGTTTCCTTTTGTTGCCTGATTGCTGATGCTAGGACTTCCAGCACTATGTTAAACAATAGTGGTGATAGTGGACCTCCCTGTCATGTTCCTGATCTCAGGGGGAGAGCTCTCAGTTTTTCCCCATTGAGGATGATATTAGCTGAGGGCTTCTCATAAATGGCTTTTATGATGTTGAAGTAAGTTCCTTCTATCCTGACTTTCTCGAGAGTCTTTATTAAGAAGGGTTGCTGTATTTTGTCAAATGCTTTTTCTGCATCTATTGACAGGATCATAGGGTTTTTATCTTTTGTTTTGTTAATGTAATGTATCACGTTGATTGATTTGTGAATATTGAACTAGCCCTGTAGCCCCGGAATGAATCCCACATGACTATGGTAAATAATTCTTTTTGTGTTGTTGAATTTGATTTGCTAGTATCTTGTTGAGGATTTTGCATCCTTATTCATCAAGGATATTGGCATATAGTTCTCTGGGGTCTCTGTCTGGCTTGGGAATCAAAGTGATGCTGGCTTCATAGAATGAGTCCGGAAGTTTTCCTTTGATTTCTATTTTTTGGAATAGCTTGAGAAGAATGGGTATTAACTCTGATTTAAATGTCTGGTAGAATTCCCCAGGGAAGCCATCTGGCTCAGGGCTCTTATTTGTTGGGAGATTTTTGATAACTGATTCAATTTCTTCACTAGTTATGGGTCTGTTTAGATTTTCTAACTCTTCCCGTGTGAATTTTGGTAGTGTGTGTATGTTTTGGAATTTGTCCATTTCTTCTAAGTTGTCCAGTTTGTTGGCATGTAATTCTTCATGGTATTCCCTGATAATTGCTTGTATTTCTAAGGGGTTGGTTGTAATAAGTCCATTTTCATTCAAGATTTTGTCTATTTGGGTGCTCTCTCTTTTCTTTTTGAGAAGCCTGGTCAGAGGTTTGTCAATTTTGTCTATTTTTTCAAAAAAACCAACTCTTGGTTTTATTGATCTGTTCCACTGTTGTTATTTTTTTTATTCTATATTGTTTATTTCTGCCCTGATTTTTATTATTTCTCTTCTCCTGCTGAGTTTAAGGTGTTCTTGTTGCTCTCCTTCTAGTTCCTTTAGGTGCACTCTTAGATTTTGTACTTGTGCTTTTTCTAATTTCTTGAAATAGGCCTGGAGAGCAATGTACTTTCCTCTTAGGACTGTCTTTGCCACATCCCATAGAGTTTGAATTGTTGTATTTTCATTTTCACTTGTTTCCATACATTTTTAAATTTCTTCTCCAATTACCTGATTGGCCCATTCATTCTTTAGTAGGGCATTTTTTAACCTCTATGTTTTTGGAGGTTTTCCAGACTTCTTCCTGTGATTGATTTCAAATTTCATAGCATTGTGATCTGAAAGTGTGCATGGAATGATCTCAATTCTTTTACATTTATTGTGGGCTGCTTTATGTCCCAATATGTGATCTATCTTGTAGAATGTGCCATGCGCACTTGTGAAGAAAGTGAATTCCATGGCCTCAGGATGTAGAGTTCTAAATATATCTGTCAAATCCATCTGGTCCAATGTGTCATTCATGTCCATTGTCTGTTTATTGATTTTCTGTCTTGTTGATCTATCCATTGCTGTAAGTGGAGTATTAAAGTCCCCTGCAATTAGTACATTCTTATTAATAAGATTGTTTCTGTTTGTGATGAATTGTTTAATGTATTTGGGTGCCTACGTATTTGGTGCACAGACGTTTATAATTGTTAGCTTCCTGATGGATATACCCTTTAATTATTATATATTGCCCTACTTCATCCCTTGTTACTGCCTTTACTTTAAAGTCCAATTTGTCTGATGTAAGTATAGCTATTCCGGCTTTCTTTTGACTTCCAGTAGCATGATATATATTTTTCCATCACCTTACTTTCAATCTGAAGGTGTCCTCAGGTCTGAAATGAGTTTCTTGTACACAGAAAATAGATGGATTTTTTAAAAATCAATTCTGCTACTCTGTTTTGTTTGGAACATTTAGTACATTTACATTCAGTGTTATTTTTGAAAAACAGGGGTTTAGAGTCATTGTGTTCTTTGTAGGATTCATGCTCGCGGTGGTGCCTCTGGTACCTTGTGCTCCTGCAACATTTCCCTCATAGAGTCCTCTTCAGGATTGCTTATAGGGCTGGTTTAGTGATGACGAATTCTTTCAATTTTTGTTAATTTGGAAAGACTTTTATCCCTCCTTCCATTCTGAATGACAGGGTTGCTGGATAGAGGATTCTTGGCTGCATATTTTTTCAGTTCATCACATTGTAGATTTCCTGCCATTCCTTTCTGGCCTGCCAAGTTTCAGTAGATAGGTCTGTCACCGCTCTGATAGGTTTCCCTTTGTATGTTAGGGCCCTTTTATCCCTAGCTGCTTTCTGAATTCTCTCTTTGTCCTTATGTTTTGCCAGTTTTACTATGATATGTCATGAAGAAGATCATTTCAAGTTACATCTAAGGGGAATTCTCTGTGCCTCTTGGATTTCAGTGTCTGTTTCCTTCCCCAGATTGGGGAAATCCTCAACTATAATTTGTTCAAGGACTCCTTTTGCTCCTTTCGCTCTCTCTTCCTCCTCTGGAATTCCTATGATATGGTTATTGTTCCATTTGATTGTATCACTCAGCTCTTGAACACTCCTTTCGTGTTCCTGGATCAGTTTATCTCTTTGTTGGCTTCCTCTTTTTCTATAATTTTGTCTTCTAATTCATCTATTCTCCTCTTTGCCTCTTCAATCCATGCAGTGGTTGCCTCCATTTTATTGTGCACCTCATTTATAACATTTTTAAATTCATCACAACTATTTTCAAGCTCCATAGTCTTTGTAGCAATAGAGTCTCTGATGTCTTCCATGCCTTTTTCAAGCCCAAGTATTAATTTTATGACTATTGTTCTAAATTCTTGTTCAGTTATGTTGCTTATATCTGTTTTGAGCAGTTCTTTAGCTGTCATTTCTTCCTGGAATTTCTTTAGAGGAGAGTTCTTCTGTTTCGTCATTTTGGCTAGCTTTCTGTCTCTTGTTAGTTTTAAAAACCTGTTATGCACTCTGCACCTGAGAATACTGCTGTATTAAAGAAAGCTCTTTGACTGTCCAGGGCCTGTTCGTTAAGGAAGTGTTCTTTGAATGGTGTCTCTTGGTGTCTCTTGTTGAGACTTTGGTTATTTTATTTCCCTCCTTGTAGTGGTATTTGGAACCTCCAGCATGTGTACTTTGGCTTGTTTCTTGAGGTAGCCCTGGAAAAGGAAACAGACAGACAAACACACAGGGAACAAAGGCACACAAATGCACACACAAATCCAACAAACACACAAACCAAAAGGGAAATAGAGAAAGAAAAAAAAAGAGGGGGAAAAAGAGGAACGAGGAAAAACAAATAGTAAAAATAAAAATTATATATATATATATAAAATAAAAAGGAAGAAAAGAAAAAAGAAAAAACCCAAAAGACAAAGGACAGTATAAAAGCATAAAACCAGAATTCCCAGCTACAAATAAAGAGCAGGGTGTATGCAGTGCTGATGGGAGAGTATATACAAAGAGAGAAATGACAGGACGGGGAGGAAGTGAAATTGGAAGAGAAATAACCAGGCAGAGAGACTAAGAGGCTTAATTCAGAGAAAGAGGAGACTATGGTAAGAGGCAAGGAGAAAGAAACAAAGATAAGTTACTCAGAGAAAGTATATAGTCTGAGTACTCCAGAGGAAAGAGAGAGAGAAAGGTAGCAGTGGAGGTGTAGAATATACATCTAGAGAACGGATTAAATGTGACTGTTTAAGCAAACCAGTGACCAGAGTGCCCAGTCCAGCAGAGGGGTGGGATACGAATGAGACAAGGGAAAATATATCTGAATAGAAAGGATAGATCTAGAATTAATCATGGTAGTATATCTATGTTGGTCTTGCCCAGGATTCCAGTTAGAAAAAAAAATAAAATAAAAGCAGCTCTCTGAAGGGGATGGGCATGGTTTGGTGTAAGTGGGTCTTAGCCTCCACTGCGACATGTCCCGCGGGTCCTGCCTTGGTGGTTGTGGGGAGAAAAATGGCAGCTCCCCAGTCTCTTCTCAAACCAAGTGTTGCAACTCACTATTTTGGGTCCGATCTCCCTGTACCACAGGCGTAGCCAAGGCAGGCAGTGCTCTATGTCCCAAGCCCCGCCTCGTTTCCAGACCTTCATCCGCGCGCCCCATTGATACCACCCGAAATATAAACCCGCAGGCCGAGTTCCTTCCAGCAATTTCAGGCTGGCTACCTCCCCACTGGGGACGAGTGGAGCCAGAAGAGAGGCAGAGCAGCTTTGGGTACGCCGCTTCCCCTCTGGTTGAGCTGGAGAGCAGAGGAAGTGTTTCTCCTGGCGTCACCTGGGACAGGGGTGTCCTGCTCACAGTCAGCTGCACATCTGGAAACCAGGTCCATCTGTGTCCTGAGCTGAGGTTTTTGTCTTCTCCAGGGACAGGGACAGTTCCTTGAGTAGTTTCAGCCACTCTTTCTTTTCCCCTCGACTCACCACGTCTCCTCACAAAGGGGGCTCCCTCCCCTCCCTCTTTGTCTCCTGTCCCGGCCCGTTTTGACCTTCACCAGTTCACACTCACACTATAAGGTTTTCTCAGCAGACTCTGTCTCCTTTTCCTCCCAAACTCCTGGATTCTGTAAGGGTTCCTATGGCTTCAGGCCTTCTCTGTGTGAGAGATGGGGACGAGTGAAATGTACAGAGCTCCCTCCTTCTCCGTCATATTGCCTCCCTCCTTTATAATGTTTATTTATTTTTGAGAGAGAGAGACAGAGACAAAGTGTGAGAGGCAGAAGGGCAGGGAGAGAGGGAGACACAGAATCTGAAGCAGGCTCCTGGCCCTAAGCTGTCAGCACAGAGCCCCATGCAGGGCTTGAAGTCATGAACTCTGAGATCATGACCTGAGCCAAAGTCACTTAACCAACTGAGCCACCCAGGCTCCCATTCCCCATTCAGTTTTTAAAAGTGAGTAGTAACTCTTATTCTGCCACATGTAATTTGGGTTAGATGTTGATATTCCATCAATTTCTCAAGCAAGGCAGCCATTGCTGTTGGTAACTTCGCCTTGGTTTGATTAACCTCCCATTTTGTTCAAATGCCTACACCAGAAACTGCCTCACTTCTTGAGTGGTTTCCATTCTGAGGACTGGGTATCATTCACATTTCAGTTTTTCCCATCTGTGGTATAAGCCGGCTCCTGTACGGAGTCAGAGTTTCAGAGAAACCCTGCAACTAGCCAGCATCTGATTTTGTGTGGTTACAGGCATTTTCCTCCTTTTAATCTGCCTCGTTTGCTGCCAGGCATTGGTTAAAACACTTGCCATTGCAATATTGTTACTTACTCGGCCTCTGCCATCTGCCAGGCTAGAGAAAGCTATTACTGAGTTTACCTACTCCTCCAGCTCTGCCCCTGTGACCTCAGCATATTGTCTTTGGGGTGAAGTAAGGTGACTTTAGAGGGGACATTGAAGAGTTTGCTCTCCGGGCATCTTCCACAGTCCTCAGAACCAATTCTTCTCCACTTTGAGATATTGGTGGATATTTTCTGAGAACTCCTTGGCTTGCTTTCAACCAAATCTGTTCATTCCTTCCAGAAGGAAACACTGTTTGATTTCCAGAATCTTCTTTGCATGTGGTGTCAGTAGTTTCATACCTAAATGATTTTTCTGGATATTTAAACTGTCACATTGGGACCATTTCTACTATTAGTGTCAATAATAATGTCTTTGTTACATTTATTTCTCTGATTAATCTTTGTTCCACTTGGAAAGTACAGTTGTGTAATTTCTAGGCTTCCTATACCTTTGCACCCATGTGTTCCAGAATTTTCCTTCCCTCCTGTGTAACACTGAACTACTTCAGGTATTTAGAATATTTGTTTTTATCTGCCTTGTATTTTAATCACATGTATTTGCCCAGTGTTGCTCAAACTGTCAGTGGTTAAGGACAAGTTGTTTCTTAGTATAACCCACTGATAACCCTTATTTTATAAAATATAGTAAGTACTGAATTTGTAGAAATGAATGAAAAATAAGACACAAAATAAAAACTTGAATTTTTGATATTATTCAACAAATATAACATTACTTGCTATACAACTTTCTTTTTTAAGTTTATTTATCTTTGAGAGAGAGAGAGGGGGAGAGAGAATGAACATGAGCAGAGGAGAGGCAGGGAGAGAGGGAGAGAATCCCAAGCAGGCTCCATGCTGTCAGTGCAGAGCCCAGTGCAGGGCTCAATCCCATGAACTGTGAGATCGTGACCTGAGCTGAAATCAAGAGTCAGACACCCAACTGACTGAGCCACCCAGGCGCCCCTACTATACAACTTTCTAAATGCTTGTTCTCTTTTTTCCTTCTTATTCATCATGGAGGGTCACAAACAACCCTTAGGCCATGCACAGTCCATCAAAGCCCTGCTTTGAGTAGCTTCACTGCAAGCCCTTCAAGAGCAGGGTCAAGGTGTCGTTAATCCATGTGTCCTCCTTAGTGCCCGCTGAGCTCTATGCCCCTAAAATAGCTTCTACTGAAAAATAACTGTTGACTGTGTGAGTAAGACAATAGTACAAGTAGCAAGTGCCTCTTGAGGTCAAAACTCTTAAGTTTATTCCTGACCTGCACAACTTCCTTTTGCATTGGAAAGATGCAGGTGCTATTACTTGGATTTATGGCCAAGGCCTAGAGAAGAATGGGTCTACACACAGGAGGCCCTTTTATCCATGCTGTTTTATTTGACCCATGGCATTTTCCCTCATATGCTGTTTCATGTCTCTGCAGGGAGTACAGAGCGTGGTGTGAAAGACGAGGCAGGATATTAACCGGACCAGGGCCTGGGCCAGGTGTGAGCATTCTGTCTTCTGTCCGTCACTTTATTTATCATCCTTCTCTTGAGGACTTTGTGAGGAGCCTCTGATTCCCAGTCACACAAACAGACTCTTAAAGAGCGTGTTATGATGAAACACTTATTGGGAATAATACTGTCCCTGAACTAAGAAATAATGATTAAGCCTATGTGTTCTGGGGTATTTCTCTCCAGGACAGGGGTTTACTCACTTGGAGAGAGTGGCTGAGAAACTAGCCCTAGTTAGGTTAGCAGCTGAGCTTCAAGTCACACGTCCTGGGTGGGGAAATCACAATGACCAGGATAAACAGAAGGGTCAGTCAGAGCCCAGCTCTAGTACCGAATGCCCGATGGTTCAGCGAGGGCCTGCCCTTGACTGATGGGAAAGAAAAACACAGAGAGAGGTCCTGAATAGGTAAGGCAGCATGTGTAAAGACCACAGCAGACTTAAATGTAAAGAACTGGGTGATGCAGAGGAGAGCGGATGTTCAGGGGCAAAGGGTCACTTCCCAGAATCTTGACCTACACTGTCAGCCTCAATTTTAGGTGCACTCTAAGTATTTTGTCTGTGGACCTCTCTTGACTATTTAGATCCCTCCTTTGTCATGCCAGGTGCAGGTGGCAATCTCATGTGGCATGTATTTTTCTCATATTTTTCATGATTACATTTATAGTTTCCTCATCAGTGAGGTTGACTACTGCTAAGTTTTGGTCAGAGTTGTTGCTAGTTTACGTGAAAGGCATGGAAGAGTATCTGACAAATAGTAGGCATTCAATCAACAGTTCGCCCTTGTTTCCAGATTTCTGGACTGTGCTATCTGGAGAAAGGCTGTCAAGTGTAATAACTGCAAAGCTTCATGTTAAGTTCCTCTTCACACAGAGATGAGAAAGTAAAGCCCCCAAAGAGCAGAAGAAGATTGAGCCCAAGAATAATAAGTGACCAAATTATTTGAAAGAGCTGATTTGTTGGCAGTTTCAAAGTACGGTTATGGTTTTTCTTTCCTCTGAGACCGGAAAGGGGCTTTATTTCATAAGAAGCTTCAAGTGAATCTTTCCAAAACTCTATAGCCTGATATATGGTTTGATAAAAATCTGTTGGTTTAATGAATGACCCTGAAGAAGCCATTCTCATGTCAACAGTTCCCCCAGGGAGACATTGGGTCTGTTGCATTCAGTGGGTGTGGCTAGTGTAGAATGATTTGGTGAACCAGCACTAGGCTTAGGAAGAAATGCAACCAACTTGGAATCTTGAAAAAACAGCCGAATGGGGGTGAGCAGGGTTGCTTGGACTGCATTTTGAGTGAGCTTTCAACACTAGGTTTCATTTTACAACCCGACATGAGAGTGACTAGTGGTTTTCAACTGAGGACACTGTTTGCTCCCCAGGGAACATTTTGTGATGTCTGGAGACATCCTTGATTGTCACCACTGGGAGGAGGAGGGTAATGCTACTGGCGTCTAGTGGGTAAAGGCCAGGGATGCTGCCAAACATCCTACAATGCACAGGACAGCCCCCACGACAAAGCTTTATCAGGGACTTTAAGAAAACCTACTCTAGACAGATTTACAATATAAAAAGCAATTCTAGTGAAGTTGGTCCTAAAGGGTTTTCTCTGAGAGAACTTGATAATTATCAGCTCAAAGACCCTTTGTACTCTATTCCCTATGTGGTCAGATGACCCCTGGATGTTCGAAAACATCTCTTGATCTGTGCTTTCTGATTTGCAGGCCCTAGATCATTAGCTGCATCTCAGCGTACAAAGCAGGTGTAGGCCAAGTTCTTTACATCCCCTTCCCTAAGGCTACTAACTGTTCAGCTGTTACCAGCCTTGCTGGCAAGCCTAGGCCTTTACAGCATAAAGCACTTGCGATTGGTACAATCATGAGAGCCATAATCTGATTGGCCCCTGCCCTGGGGGTTTGGACATAAGGCAGACAGTGTGAGGGCTCCAGGTCCATGGTGTAAGGAGCACAGTGGCTTCACCAGCTGACAGTGCTCAGCTGCTCTCCACCTGCTTTGCTGCCTGTTGACCTGCTGTTACCACCCAGGGATTCTATTGCAGCAGCTCCAGGGTACTGAGGCTTCACTCTTGCCAACTTGCAGAATGTTGTTGGCTTAGCAGACCAGTTGGGCAAGGGCCCCTGGAGCTAGAAGGTGACTTTCATAAGGTGGCTTAGTGCTCTCCACCACCACCTCCAGGACGTGTGCTTCAATTCTGCTCTGGCTAAACCACTTCAAATGCGGCTAACAAAGGAAGGCTTTCTAACATTCACTGGGGCCATTCTGAGCAATGACAGAGATGTCACCAAGACATATTTCAACAGGTTTGCTTGTGCGTTAGCTGCCTAGAAGTTGGAGGATGTGAGGTTGTCCCCAGGGGCTGTATACTCTTTCGTTTACACCCTGGATCTGTGAGAGGTACAGAACCTTCTAGCAGTCCAGTTCAGCAAACACTAAGGGGGCTTCTGCCACATGGCAGGGGAATTCACAGATCCAGCCTAGAGGGCAGAGACAAGCATGGCAGAATGCAGAAGGCACAAGAGGGGAGCTCAGCTCTGCAAGGAAGGGGTGGCGAAGAGTTCCTGGCAAAGGATCTGAGTGGGAGGCTCAAGGGATGAGAGGAGGGAAGACTCCCCTGGTCATAAAGCACAGGAACCCTTCAGATGAGGAGGCATTTTTACCATGGACAGTAAAGAGTGAAAACCCCCATTGGCTCTTTTCTTCCTTTTAGCTTCTTGTATGCCTGTCCTTCCTTCCCTCCCTCCCTCTCTTTTGCTTCACCTTCTCATCTGCTCTCCTTTGGCTTCCACTTCTTGGAATTACAAGAGATGTCTGCCCCAGGCAAGCCCCGTGCCTCCTCCTTCCCAATTCTCAGTAAAGCAAGCACTTTAGTCCAATTTCAGTGGACTGAAACTGTTGAGCTTACAGCACCCACAAAGTATCACAGTGCACTGAAATATAATTAACAGGAACAGGACAGCTACTCCTTTTGGGACTTCATAATCAAGCAGTGGAGAAATATACACACGTTACAATTATTACCAACATTATAGCACAAAATACCTACCGTGGACCAGGCCCTAGAGGAGACATTTCATGGCCATTATTTTACATTGTGATACTACTCTTTAAGATGGGCCTATTTTTATTTTAACAATGAGTTATTGAGGCTGAGAGATTAAGAGTAGGAGAGAACTCATGAGACACTAGCCTGAAATAACCTGGAGTGCAATATTGGATTGGTGATAGATATCTTTTTTTTTAGATAGAAATTTAATATGTTTATTTGAAGCTTTGAGGGCTATTGTCATAAGGTAAGAGAAAATTTTGTAATAGTTTGATAAAAATTTTGATAGGGTATAATTACAAGCCCATAAGTCACATATTTTGCATGTAAACGTTTGGTATATCTCACCCATCTCATTGCTTAAAAAACTATAGTTCATGAGATAAGAGATAAGAATCATAAAGTTAAAGATCCAAAGATTGCAGGAGCTGTGGCAGATGGATGAATTTCTTCCTGTGGAATTTTCCAATATAACTATACTGGGTCCCATAGGCAGTGTTTGCCCTTGAAATTAAACTTGGAGGAGGTGGAAACATCTTATAAAGTGTCTATCATTTGTTCCTATTGTTATGAATTACCCCATTAATTAATTATTATTAATGGTGTGATCTGGTCGATGTTACATAACTTTCTGAAACTTGTTCCCTTATTTAAAAGAAATATAGTTTAAAACAATGATGACCTTTTTTTTAATTTTGAGAGAGAGAGAGAGAGAGCAAGCGAGCGAGCATGAGCTGGGGAGAGGGACAGAGTGGGAGAGAGAGAATCTCAAGCAGGCTCCACACTCAGTATGGAACCCAATGTGAGGCTCAGTCCCATGACCCTGGGATCATGATCTGAGCTGAAAGCAAAAGTCACTCAACCGACTGAGTCACCCAATGATGACCTTTTGATTTGTTGTAAAGATTCACTATAAAGAGACATACAGATGCTCAGCACAGTGCCTGCCATACAGTAAGTTCTCCGAGAGTGTAAGTATTATTACTGAAGTGTGCCTGTTTATGGCTTGCCCAAGCCAAGAGAATCCATGCATTGGATCCTCCCCCCTCCCTCGAAAAGTAAAAGTCATAAAATTCCAGGTTACACTTAGGTATGGATTTGAGACAGCCTCCTCCAAGCAAATTCCAATCAGGTCCTAATATTTTAGAAAAGCAATGATCGCAGTCTTTAATATTGATGTCTGGATGTCTACATCCCTCCATCTTGCACTTGCCCTTCATACCCCTCTCACTCCCATAGCTTTGCTGTGTGTTCTGAATGTTAGGTTATGAAAGTATTTTCACAGGGGCTCCTGGGTGGCTCAGTTGGTTAAGCGTCTGACTTCGGCTCAGGTCATAATCTCACGGTTCCTGGGTTTGAGCCCCACGTTGGGCTCTGTGCTGAGAGCTCAGAGACTGGAACCTGCTTCAGATTCTGTGTCTCTCCCTCTCTCTCTGACCCTCCCCTGCTCTCTCTCTCTCTCTCTCGCTCTCTCAGAAATAAAAAACATTAAAAATTAAGAAAAAGAAAGTATTTTCATGCTGTTGTTTGCTTTGGTGATATGAATTCCTGTTTTTGTTTCAAATAAAGTCACACACAGAGGACTCGTATATAAAATAGATCTCCTGTGTTTGAAATGGGGTGAATGTCTGCTCTTATTTCCTCCTCATTTTGATGTATTTCCTTCTCTGTTCGGGGAAACCTGAAAGTGTTTCCAAAGGAAGCTTAGGATTTCACTGAATGTACCTTAAGAACCATTCATCCAGTAGGAACTATGCTTTGAAAAGATCATCTTGATCTTTCACTAATATAAATAAAGTGAAATATTTGACATAGGAAATAAAAGAACCACTCATCCCTATGAATGAGATACCAGTATTAGTTCTGAGCTTCCCTGTAGAAACAGCCCCGGCTTAGCTGGGGTTGTGGAAAGGGAGTGAGAAAGGATGGACTTCCCTACGGTTCTCCTACTACCCATACAACATGCATGAGATAACGTTCCCTGGCCACTACCTGGATGTTCGGTGTCTATGTGGAACTGGAGCATGTAATTCAGTCACCTTGTATCTCCAAATATTTTGATATTTTGGTAATTTGCCATATTCCCCATGATCCAGCCATCCAACCTACCTTTCCAACTACAGAGCACAATTTCCATCACCATGCCCTTGTGCTGAAGGCTTCTTCCTTGTGGAATAATACTTATCCTTCCATTTCTGGCTCTCTGACTCACCCCTCTTCCAAAACCCTCTCCATGAGCTCCTTCCCAATTTCTGGGGCCAGATTTTGTATCTCTTGTGTGTTTGTTAATTTCTAATC
>NW_027532166.1:3378362-3400021 GCF_008692635.1 Crocuta crocuta
CATTCTTCTATCTCCTTCACATTCCTATCTTGCCTGGGGCAGTATCTTGCACAGAACAGACAGGGAAATACTGAAACAAACTAAGTAGATGCTGTGTTGATCAAATCTTGGGTCAGCCGCCCGCATTTTTCATCTGGCATCGCTTAATTAGCTTTTCCTACAAAGTCAAACCAGGGAAGGACCATTCCCAAAGAAGAGCCAAAGATTTTTCTTTCCCAATTCTTCCCTTTGGGTGTCCAATGGAGACTGGGCAAGATAAAATCATCCAATTTCCTTCTTCAACAGCATAGTTGTATTTAGCTTGAGCCTAAACTTCAGCTGGAGGCTGTAAAATTCCTTTTTGAGTGAGACCATTTCCATCTTGGTTCTCAGTGATTATAATGAACTATTGACCATCTGTTTGTTCCTTGAAAGTTAAGCTAGCTAGTTTGGGTGATCTTATCTATTCATGGTCTGGCAGATCTTCCTAAGCCTGATATTTCCCGTGCAAATACTTTATTTTGGATATTTCAGCACCTCTTGCCTGCGTGATTGCAGAACTGAGGGAGGGCTGTTGTTTGAATCAGGGACAGGCCTCGATGAAACTATTTCAGCGGGATAAATTATATATACAAACATTTGTTGAGAAATATATTGCATACAATGTTGAGTATTAAGACAAATGCAAAAATAAATACCATATTCTAATGAGGGAGACAGAACCCCTGTCCTCAAGTAGCTAATCAAATACAAGGCAAGAAATGCTGGCACGCAATTAACTAGAAACATCCCTTTGTTGTTTATATGCAGTTTTGTGTTAGGAATTTATGGCATCTTACAGAAAAACATACAATGCTGGGGGGAAAAACTCAAAAACATGAATAAGAAAGATCAAGGAAGTATAAAACAAAGTCAAGTAGAGCCAAAACTGAGGCCTGTTCATGAATTGTACCCTCTGAAAACTCTAGGAAATCAATGGCCGTCTCAGTTATGTACATAAAGATACACCCAGTGAAGGGCATACAGTAGACATACAATAAACAAGGGATGCAAAAGGCACATTTTTCACATCTTTCATTTTAGTCTCTTGTGGCATCTCTGTTAACTATGACAAAACCACATTTGGAGAATCTAAAATTTGAGGCCACTTTCTCTAGACCGGACTTTACCCCAAAACTGAAAACTGAAGACCCTGCTGCCATATTTTTCCATCTGGGATAAATGTGTTTTGTTTGCAGAAAGAAGACAGGGGGATATGCATTACAGTCTTACTGGACTACTCTAGTGGCTCTGAACTTTCTAAAACATTTCTCTTGAATTGCATCATTATTACACTTTATTTTGGTAGGTAGTGTTTTCCCCCTTGTTTATAATTTTCATCTTTCCAACCCAAGGCACACAGAGAGCAGGAAACAGATACTGTCTATATTCGTAAGTGTCTTTGTTTCTTGAGCATAGGGTATAATACCTTGGGTGTAGTGGGCACTTAATGACTTAAATTTTTTATTTTATTCAAAATCAACAAATGCTAGCTCAGTTTGAGATAGGACTCTACAAACACAGATGATGTGTGGCAAAGTTTCATTTACCTATTAACAGCAGTGGAGTTTAGAAAGCCACGGTGGTGGGGCGCCTGGATGGCTCAATTGATTAAGCGTCTGACTTGGCCTTAGGTCATGATCTTTTTTTTTTTTTTTTTAATATTTTTATTTATTTCTAGGATAGAGAGAGACAGCGTGAACAGGGGAAGGTCAGAGAGAGGGAGATACAGACTCTGAAACAGGCTCCAAGCCCTGAGCCGGCAGTCAGCACAGAGCCCGACGCGGGGCTCGAACCCACAAACCGCGAGATCATGACCTAAGCGAAAGTCGGACGCTCAACCGACTAAGCCACCCAGGCGCCCCCTTAGGTCATGATCTTGTGGGCCGTGAGTTTGAGCCCTGCATCAGGCTCTGTGCTGACAGCTCAGAGCCTGGAGCCTGCTTTGGATTCTGTATCTCCCTCTCTCTCTGCCTCTCCCCTCCTCACACTCTGTCTTTCTCTCTCAAAAATTAATAAACATTTAAAAAATTAAAGCCAGGGTGGAGAAAAGGTATGTCACTGTGCACGTGTGTCTGCCTTGCCATTCTATCAACCAAAGTTCATTCTTTGGCAACATGATTCAGACTTTTGTGATACCAAATTTGGAGTAGGAATCTAGGAAATTAAGACATGAGCATCAGGAGGAAAGAGGATATGGTGTAAAAGGCAAGGGCTAAGGGCTATGGGCTATGGCTTTTGATGGAGAATAGAGCCAAAGAAACTTTCAAGTATCCATGGGGAAAAAAGAATAGAGCAGGATAATTTTTGAAGGAATAGCATGCATTAAAACTTAGATCTTTAAAAAATGTTCTTTAAGAGAGACAAGTCAAATTAGATATACATTTTAAAAATTGTTATTAATTTTGGCTCCTGTAGCATGTTTATTTGAACATAATAGACTAAGATTTGAATCAGACTAGGATTGCATCCCACATGGGAACTATCTAGGTTACAAAACAGTGATATATTTTTACTTCAAAACAGGTACTCTTGGTTACATCAGTCATAATTACTCAGATCATTAGGAAATCATGTGGCTAGGAAGGAGTAGAATAGAGCAAAAGTTTTTATATACTACTTTTGGAAGAGTAACTTGAAAGCCTAAAAGTAATACATTTCATTAGTGAATTAATTCAAAGAGCAATGAGAGAGTATTTTCATCTAGCAAATTAGCAAATGTTTTGAAAATTATCCAGAGATATGAAATGAATTCTCTTATGAGTTTTTAATCCCCAAACCCCAAATACTAAAAACCCATACATAACTGGTAAGATTATAAATTGAATCAGGGGTGCCTGGGTGGCTCAGTCAGTTGAACATCCAACTCTTGATTTTGGCTCAGGTCATGATCCCACATCATGGGATTGAACCCTGCATTATTAGCCTCCAGGCTGAACATGGAGCCTACTTAAGATTCTCTCTCCCTCCCTCTACTCCTCTCCCCTGCTTGTGTTCTCTCTCTCTCTCTAAATTAAAAAAAAAAGTGTGCTGTTTAATTTCCACCAATTTGTGAATTTTCCTGTTTTTCTATTACTGATTTCTAACTTCCCCCTCTGCCCCTCTTCCCTGCTCACGTGTATGCTCTCTATCTCTCTCAAATAATAAACAAAGAAATAAACAGATAAATGGAATCAGAGCTTCTGGAAAATAATATGGCAATATATATCAAGAGCCTTAAAAGTATTTGTACCTTTTGGTGGAATAATTATTCTAAAGCAATAATAAAAAATGAAGTCAGAATATGGAATATTATATACTCATTAACATAGATTTTAATGGATATGTAGATACTCATATATACATAAAATGACTTTACTTTAAACATTTTGCGTACTAATATACACACATGACAAAAGCCTGTAAGTAAATGCTCCAAATGTCAGATTTTACTGGACATTTGGAATTATGGGTGAGCAGTTTTTTTCTGTTGTGGTTTTCCTGGGTTTTTTTTCCTTTTAAAAATAAAATCTATATGGATGGGTATGGCTTTAATAATGTGACAAAAATAAACATTTTGGGGGGAAAAACTAGTTCATAACCTAGGCCAATCTCATTCACTTTGCCTAACAAAGGATTTTGTTAAAATTTTTACAATAAAATAAAATAAAATAAAGTTAACATGCGGACCTATCAAATAGATTTGTCACTGTCTCTTCAAAGAAGGAAATTCTGTTTCAAATTCATCCTTAGCCCAAAGCAGCTAATTTGATTTTATCAGTCATCAGCAAAACCCTTGCATTAAATAATTTATGCATTTTTTTTAACTCCATCCCTACAGGGCAAGATTCAGAATTTAATGGAAACCATCACACCATTAGACGGCTACAGCTCATCTAACATCCTGGCTCTGAGGCGCCTGAAGCCTGAAGTATTGAGCGGTCACCTAGAGCCTGTTCATTTGATCTGACAGCACTTAGAGAGGATCGCAGCGGGGGAAGCAAGGCCGGGAAATCACACTGCGCACGTGTCTGCCCCGGGGCAGAAGACCTGGAGAAGAGACGCGAGGATGCCAGTGGCAAAAGCAGGTGCAAAGATGACTCTGTAGTAGATGCTCGTGGATGGGATATTTTCCTAAAATGCTGAGCAGCTGTCAGCCCCGGAGTACCTCTCCTGCAAGCGTTTCCCAGCTCAGCCCCCTTCTCCCAGGCGTCTGCTGTCCGGACCAGCCCTCGTGTATCTGTTTCTCATTACCAGTCCCACTCATCTCCAGCCTTATCTAAAATCATACCTGTGTTCATCTTCTGCGACTCTTGACTTTGCTTTCCTTCTGTTGCTTGGCGTGAGAACGGAATTTAATTTGTTCATCGTTGAAGGCCTTTTCATCACTAGATTTCTTGGGGAGTTCTGACACTTGTTTATTCCCCTGACAAGTCAGTTTTGAGGATGAATCGGATGTGGCTTGTCAGATGCTTTGAAAACAAGTCTCCTGCCAGTGAGGGAGTTGCCATGAAGGGTGTTCCTGGCTGTCTCAGTACCTGATTTCGGAGACAGGTAGAGAAGGCGGAGCTGTTTTATTTTTAGAAATATCTCTGCTCCATGTCTGTTGGCGAGAGTAACAGCAGTAAACACAGTGCAGGGATGCCTTTAGATGTACACGGGCTGCAGGGATTCAGGCAATGGTCTGTGTTAAGAGAGCTTTGTGAGATGCTAGGATAAAATACAGATGCTGGAATTAAACCTTCCTACAGAAATGGTGGAGAGGAAAAGGTCTGTTAGACTCCTTAAGGCACCAGCTCTCTGCATCATCTCCAGCCTGCTCCCCCGCCCCCTTTCACCAAGGAGTATGAAATTGAAGAAGGTGGGGGTGCAGACTTCCATTTAGAAGAGGAATAAATTCTGGGAGTCTAATGCACCACATTGTGATTGTAGTTAGCAATAATGTATTATATACAAGAAGAAACTTGTTAAGGGAGTAGATCTGAAAGGTTCTCACCACCAAAAAGAAATGGTAATTATGTGATGTGATAGAGGTGTTAGGTAACACTACTGCGATAATCATTTTACATTATATAAGTGTATCACATCAGCACACTGCATGTCTTAAACGTATACAACGTTATATGTTGATGATCTCTCAGCAGAGCTGGAAAACTTGACAAGGTAAAATCCAGCATTCCACAGCTTTTATCTGATGAGGAGACGGAAGCAGAGACAGCAGGTAACAATCTCATGAGTACCCTAAGTCATGTTCTATGCAGAGTAAATTGAATAAGAAACACACCCGGCATATAGAGATTTAAAAAAACACCAGAGATTCTTTTTTATTATAGAAACTCTCAAATTTTAGGCATCTTTCAGGTATTGCTCAGATTCACTGCCCATCCACACTTCTCCCCAGCGGGGCACCAGTGGTACAGGGCACACCCACCATCTATTTGCCGTCTCGTTGTGACAGTCGGCAGAATGGGTGCTGTGCTCACTGCCACTCATCACAGCTTCATGAGGGAGACCGGCCCAGGGGCCCATGTTGTCAGCCTACACCATGTCTTATTCAGTCATTCATTTGCTTGTTTATTTAGTACAGGAGTGAAGGGATGAGAGATCACCTTATTCATGATCATCATCATCATCTTCTTCTTTTCTCTTTTCTTTTCTTTTTGTTTTTTTTTAAACAATTTAACCTATGCCACACCCATGCCTGGCTTTGGGCCAGGTAAATCTATAACTTGGGTTCACCAGGGGGCTAACCTTCTTGTCAGTGTTACCTAAACATATCCAGCTACTCTGGTCATTCCTGCCAGTGAGTCGCATCCTCCCAGTGACATTCTGGGGCACAATCTTTCTCTAGCTTTAGAGTGTCCCCCAGTCGATGGCGGCTTGTCAAAATTATTCTCAGGGGCCGCCCAGGGAGCCAGGTTCCGACAGCATTCCCCAGTGATTCTGATGCAAGCGTTCTCTTTCATTCACTCCAATATCAGCATGGTGGTTGGGAAAGTGGTTTTAAAATCAAATTTTCCACTCTTCTGTTTTATTCTGAGAGAGCATTTCTCACCGTGCCTTTGTTGCCATTGTTCTAGTCATCTCTCGGGGGCGTTTTTCTGCAATCACTGGGCTCCTTAACCCCCGGGAATAAGTCATTGTCTTCCCATCTGCATGTGGGCATCTCTTAGCCTTGACTGTGCCCTGCTCTTCCTCTCTACTATCACTGTAGTACTTGAGAAAACTAGAGGATCAAAGAGCCCTGAATTCAAACCCCGGTTCCACTTTCAAGCCAAGCGAGGTGGGCAAGTTACAGAACCTCCTTCAGCCTCCTCATCTGTAAAATGGAGATTAACGACACTGTTTACCTCATAAGCTTGCGTTGAAATATAAAAGAGTTCGTGCATGCCAATATCTGCTAAATGGATAAAGCTTTAGAGCAATGATGACTCAATGTGCTAACTAATCATTGGCAATATTCATGTTGTTTAATTCAGTAGGTGTGTATTCAACATTTACTAGGCTTATTATTGCTTTTGAATCACCCATTAGGGGAATTTTTCATTTTCTTCCCAGACAGAAGTGTTTTTAGCCTACGTTAACATTTCCTCTTTGCCTTAATGTCTCCCTTTTGGATCATTTTAAGTTGTTTCCATCTTCTCTTACAGCTTTTCCTTTAAACGATGTTGCTAATATTTTTGCTTTTTTTTTTTTTTCCCTTCCAGCTCAGCATAGCTGCTTCTTGCCACAGGTGCTGGAAAGGGAGCAGCAACCTTTGGGAGGCAGCAACTACGACAGGCCCAAGGTATGTGCTTTTTCTTCAATTAAAAGGCACTCAGCGAGGGCCACCTTCTAAACGGGAGATAAATCAGCCATGTTTCTAGGGGAGAAGCAATTAATTCCACTTACATTTTACTTGAATTTTCACTCCCCCCAGGTTCATATATGTTGCCTACCCCTTTCCTTTTTGTTACCTTGTGCTTAGGTAATTTCCCCCTCTTTTCCCCTTTTACCTTCTCTATTGATTTAAATTAAGCTTGGTTGGTTTTGCTTTGAAAAGAAAACGCAAACTTGCTGGGTTGGAAGGTTTTTCCAAGGCCTCTCTGCTCTAGTAAAACCCTATATACGTGGGTCTCGTGAACCAACATTATTTTTGCTGCACAAACACCACGTGCATGTTCTAAGACCTGAGTCCTCTGTGTAAGATCCTTTCACACATGCCAAAACAGCTGACATGTCAGCACTTCCATAGAGTGAAAACAAAGGAATCCTGGTTCAGAAAGGTCAGGGCTGCTCTATTGGGGCCGGTGACTTACCTTGACCTTCCTCCCCAGCGTGAGCAATATGATGGTGGGTATTCCAATTTTATAATTTCTTCGACATAGTCTGCTCCCCAGGATGTGCCTCAATTTTTTGATTCCTTCAGTGGAACACGTATTTGTTTACTATTGTTATGTAATGATATTACCACAAGCTTAATGGCTTAGAATAGCACACATGTACTGTCCACAATCTCTTTGTGTCAGGAGTTCAGGCATGGCTTGGCTAGATCCTCTGCCTAGAGCCTTATAAGACTTCAAAGTTGCGGGGCGCCTGGGTGGCTTAGTCGGTTAAGCGTCCGACTTTCGCTTAGGTCATGATCTCGCGGTTCGTGGGTTCCGCCCCGCGTCGGGCTCTGTGCTGACTGCCAGCTCGGAGCCTGGAGCCTGTTTCAGTCTGTGACTCCCTCTCTCTCTGACCCTCCCCTGCTCATGCTGTCTCTCTCTCTCCTAGAAATAAATTAAAGAAAAAAAACATTAAAAAGAAAAAAAAGACTTCAAAGTTGCTGGGGCTGTGGTCTCATCAGGGTGAGAACTTGCTTCTAAGCTCACTTAACCTCATTGGCAAAATTCAGTTCCTTGCTATTGTAGGGCTGAAGGCTTCTTGCCGGCTGTCAGCCTAGGATGTCATCAGCTCCTACAGGCTGCCCACAGTTTATTCCCACGTGGGGTTCCCCAATATGATCTCTTAACTTCTCAAAGCTAGCAAAGGAAAGGGGAGGCAGGGAGGAAGAGGAAGAGGGAGAGAGGGAAGGAATGAGCTTTATGGTAACAGAGCAGGGAGGGCATTTTAGGGAACCAAAATAGGGCCATCTTCTTGAATATCAGCCAGGAGGAACTTTGTGGATTTAACACATACTGTCCAACGTGTGTCCATCTGCTTTACAGATTAAAATACGATAATGCCTGGCTTGCAGGGCTTTTGTGATAACTAAATCAATCAGGTAGCAGAAAGTCCTCTGTAAATTATGTAAATGATCTTAAGGGCATATGTTATTTCCATACTTATAGACTCAAGGGAACAAAATCTACCCTATGTTTTAAAAGACTTCTATATAAAGGAAGGGATATTTTAAATTTCATAAGAACATAGCAATTTGACTTATTCTCTTTGTAAAATATTTAAATATTCTGGAGGAAGTTATAGTTCTCTTGATGACCATCTCTAATCCTGCCCCTTCTGCAAAGGTAAACATTGTGGTCAATGAGTTGTGTGTTTTTATTTACCTTTTAAAATTTTGTGCATTTATTTACAGATTACTATAAATGCACTTAAAGAAACATTTCTAAAGCTAGCATAAAAAGGTAAATGAGATCAGTCCCTAGATATGTTTTTCCATGCTTTTTATTACTGAGGACCGAGTTAATTAATTTGATAACTTTTAGACTAATCTTAGTGTGTTTTTTAATGCCCATATAGCATATTTTGTCACTAATAAGATACTACGTTAAGAATCTTGGTGAACCTTTGGGTGTCTATCCTAAGGAAATGGGACTCAAAGATACAAACTTTCAGTTATAAAATAAATAAGTCCTGAGGATGTAAGGTGCAACATGGTGACTACAGTTAATAATATTGTGTTGCATATTTAAAAGTTGCAAAGAGAACAAATCCTAAAAGTCCTCATCACAAGAAAAAAACATTTCTTTAATAACTATGTATAGTGACGAGTGTTAACTAGTCTGATTGTGGTGACCGTTTCACAAAATTTACAAGTAGCAAATCATCCTATTACGCAGCTGAAACTAATATGGTATTATATGTCAATTATACCTCAATCAAAACAATACAAATAAGAGGATATTTAGAAAGTTAAAAAAATTACCTATTTAAGAATCCCTTTCGGGGCACCTGGGGTGGCTTAGTCAGTTCAGCATCCAACTCTTGATCTCAACTCAGGTCATGATCTCATGCTTTGTGGGGTCAAGCCCAACATGGGGCTCTGTGCTGACAGCATGGAGCCTGCTTGGGATTCATGCATGCACACCCTTTCTCTCAAAAATAAATACACATTTAAAAAATTTTTCTAAAAGAAATATTTAACAAATAAATTGTTAAATAATCATATATCTGCACACCCATGTTTACTGCAGCATTATCCACAAGAGTCAAAATATAGAAACATGGGAACAACCTTAATGTCCTTTGGTCGATGAATGGTTCAGGAAATATATATATTATATATATTCTATCATAATTATATATGTTCTAATAATTGTGTATATGACATGTCATATATATGATAGAATATTCAGCTATAAAAAGGAGGAAATCCTGCCATTTGTGACAATGTAGATTAATGTGGAGGGCATTATGCTAGTGAAATAAACCAGAAGGAGAAAGGCCACTACTGTATGGTTTTACTTATATGTGGAACCTTAAAAAAAAAAAAAAAAGCAATTTTATAGAAACAGAGAATAGAATGGTAGTTGCCAGGGGTTGAGAAGAAGAATTTATCAAGTGATGTCGATCAAAGGGCACAAATTTTCAGCTATAAGAATAAGTTCTGAGGATGTAATGTACAGCATGGCGACTGTAGTTAATAACACAGTATCACATACTTGAAAGTTGACAGGAGATCTTAAGCATGCCCACACACACACAAAAGAAAGAAAAAAATTATTCATGTTAAGTACACTTTAAATGTGTACAATTGTATCTGTCACTTGTCCCTCAATAATTTTTTTTTGAAAATCCCATAATGACACAATTGAAATGCGATAAAGCTACCCAAACTGGTATCTACAAAACTGGTTTTGATCTCACTATTGCTTTGAAAAATACCTTGTCACCAACAGGCCTTTAGGACTTTTTGTTGGGCCGGTTGATTTGATGTGGTTTTGCTCACACAGCAGTACTGCAATGATTGTTGTTGAGTGTACTTCCTTGTGTTTATTTGTAAATTTTTCCATGTGGTAAATACTGGACAGTGAACACTGAGATGCAAAGTAGAATGTCTACACCATAGGACGTGCACAGTTTCCAAGTTCACGCAGAAGGTGTATGCTTCCGATCTGGGGTGGGGGGAAGTAGCCAAGTGTATGCTTCCGATCTGGGGTGGGGGTGTGGTACCCAGATAATTTCATTCAGTGCTTAATCACAAGACACACAACCTCATTTTTAACAGCTTCTCCTGTCCAGTTTCTGACTCTCTCTTCTGTGGAGGAAGCAACAGGCAGAGCTGGTCTATAATCCTAGCCTCACCACTCCCTAGCTGCAAGAGTCTCAGCAAGACTCTCTCTGAACTTCAGCTTCTCCTGTGTAAAATGAGAATACTGTCTACTGCCCAGTGCTACTGAAAAATTAGAGCTACATCTAGCACAGTGCCTAGCTCACAAAAGATACTAAAAAAATGTTAGCCTCCTTAATTATCAATTCTATGCATTTGGAGATCATGGAATTACCATACATGGTCAGAGACACAACTTAAATCCACACCCTAACTGGATCTGGGATCTGCAGTGATCCTGACCAGACCCAAGTCTACATGTCAAAATCCAAACATTCCTTGAAGGTCATCTAGGACCACCTTCAAACACCATCCCAAGCAATAAAGCCTGGTCTAGTTCCTTCAGAGTAGATATCTCACTTTCCATTTCCTAGCACCCTCCTAACCCTTGCGGGGTTTGGGCTATTCCCTTTATACCCTGATGGAACTCTGTGTATCTTAGATCCAGAGAACAGTTTCTATTCCATAATTCCTTTTCCTATCTCATTATCCATTCCATTTTTATGAAGCTTCATGGCATAATATGACAATGAACTAAATGATTATTGCTTATTTGATTATATCACAACTCAGGTAAAAATTCTTTCTAGAGCACATGGTATTTTGAGTTTGGCTTTATAAAGATAAGTTCTTATTANCTTCCTTCCTTCCTTCCTTCCTTCCTTCCTTCCTTCCTTCCCCTCTTTATGATATTAAGGAAGTGCAGCCCTCACTTTGCCTCTAGTTCTCAGTCCCATGTCCCTGGTAGGGGACAAAGTGGAGAGAATATGGTGGCATCTTGCCTGTTTACTGCTCATGTCTCTACTTCTTTCCATTGACCTTGCCACTCAACAGTGTTCATATGGAGTCTGGCAAAGAAACCAGCTTCCTGCAGCCCCATGTTACACCTTCAATTAGTGATTATTACTTATCCTCATGCTGGGGTGTCCTCTCTGACATAGACAGGCCAAACCAGAGCAATTCCTGTAGGAGTTCTAGGCAAGGTTGTAGATCAGAGTACATGGTGAGGATGAGTGCATAGTGACAATCTGGAATTGACTCGATCACATATCTGTGTTTCTTGGCATAACAAACCCAGTGGGATAACCTTACCATTGCTATCAAGTGTTTTAGAAAGCAGTTGAAAAATACTCAGTGTAAACTGACAGACCTGCTCTATGTGATTCTTCACTTGGGAAAAATTTAATTGAGTCACTACTATGTGTCAGGAATTGCATGTGGGATTGGGAGACCGTTGTCCCTGGTACACATTCTTCCCTGCCTATTTCTGCTGCAGTGGTAAAGATTTAAGTTCTAGTTTATAAAAGAATAAAAGTTATCATTTATTGAACATTTATAATTCCAGACACTTTGACAAGTACTTTGCCTACTTAACATACATTATTTTCTTTAATCCTCATGTAAACTCCTTGAGATAGTTGCTTTCATTATCTCCATTTTAATAGATGCAGGACATGGTGTGGAGAGAGGTTATGTCACTCCCCACAGACACACAGGTAGGGAGGGGGGGCACCAGTGTGAGCTCCTATGAAATCTGCTTTCACTTTGTGGGTGGAATGACCATCTGACTCCTGACTCAAAGCACTAGCCTCAGGAATCCCATTCTTCTTCAACACTGAAATGATGAAGGAAGGATCCTGCTTAATCTTAGGGCTTGTCATCTTTCCCCAAGGTCTGTCTAGGAGACACGTTTCTCCCAGAATCCCCCTTTCACTTTCTCAGATGTCAACCCACTTTACCCAGGTTGCCTGTTGCATCCCACAGACCACCTGCACCCACTTGTGGACTCAGTCCCATCTCCCTTTCCCCAAAGACCAGACCACTGATTCACTGATTTAACAAGCGATTACTTAAGCCTTCGGAAAACATAAGGAGATTAAAATGCACACAGCAGAACCCCTCCACAGACTTCGCACAGCACCTGCCCTGCTGGCCTGCCACAAGGCACCCAGCTGGAGGAAGGGGCTGCCTTTTTTCAACTGTTGGGGGACCCCCAGAGGGCACCTCTGCCCTGGGCCCCCATTCTACTAAAATCTATATCAAGCAAACCAACTATGAGATCTTCCCCCAAAGGAGGCATAATCTGCATCTCTGTCTCCATCCCCAAAGAAGGTTTTGTGCTGTTATGCAGAGCGCTGTGCTGTGCAAATGTCCACATTACAAAAGGTTCTGAGTTTCTTTTTGCAGAACCAAAATGCTCTTTCAACAGCTGTCCATGCCCTCCATCGGTAGCTGCTCCATGAACACAGATGAGTTGAAGGCCACAGTCTCTAGACACATTTAAGGCTACAGTCTCTAGACACAAGGACCTCACCGGAAGCTCCAAAACAACCATTTTCCCCATTTCTAGCCATAGAGCTTTGAAAAATTATCAGGGTTCAGTGTCATTCCGGATCCCCAGTTTTACACTGATGAAGTATTTCTCAGTTGTGAAAACCACTTCCCGTCTATTATCTCCTTGTACCTAGGAGATCAGTGATCACACTTGGGGAGAACATTCCACATCTTCTCATGCCCCTACACTATATTGATACTAAGTTCAAGTAAGGTGTGAGTCTGGCTGAATTTGCCTGTTTTCCTAGGTTTTCCCTAGATCCTTTTCCCACCCCAGAGTTATTTCTCCTCCAAACTTCCTCTTAGCTAAGGCAGGATGTTCGACTGGGTTTTGGTAACTCATGGGGAATCTCACTCTTAACAAAAACCATGACGGTTCTTTATATAGGATTTCCAGGACTGACGAACATTCTTTTGCTAATAAACTTCTTGACCACAACTGGTTCTGTGCAGGTGTGCATTTTTAAACAATGAACTGGCAGTTCAAAATGGGCTTAAACCAAATCCCATGCAAAGAAGTATAGTTTTATACACCGAGATCATTCTGTTGTCTGTCCTCTCTGCTTTGTCTACAGCAAAAAGGCTTTCAGAACCTCAAGCCTGGGGTGTTTCCATAAATCAACCTCACGCAAAAGGACTGCACTTTAAAACCACTCTGGTTCCTCTGCATCCTTTACCTGGCTTTTGGGGTAGAAGGGGGGTGGGGGGAGAAGAGGGGGGAAAACAGATCATTATTGATTCATTGATTTGATTCAAAGCATATAGGCAGAGAGGCTAGGCTTGTCTCTTTCCCATGTGTGGGACAGAATTAAATCTGAAGCCTAATCTTAAATCTGAAAAAATGGAACTTGTGAGCCTATCCGTTTGTGAGGAAAAATGAACATATCTCCATTGAGATATGTATGCCCCTAGAGGGGGTATAAATTCTCTCAGGTCAAAAGTAACGGGAAGTATGTTACAATGATCTCATTTTCTCCCTTGTACGTGTGGCTAGCCTGAAAAGAGACAAGAAAACAAAACATACAAACAAAACAATAACAAAAGTTCACTTGATAGCCTCTGTTCCACTTATCTGTGGGAAGGTGTGGGCAAGTTTTGCCTGGTTATTCAGACAGGCTACTACTGTATTTATTATCTTCATTATGAATCCAGTTTTAATAATACACTTGCATATCTCCAAGGAGCCTGTCACTGTGTCTAATAGCCTTTGATAGTCCCAGGTCCCAGGGCACCTGATTTCCAATCTTTGCTTTCTCCTCCTGTGGCAGCTCTAGTCTTTGGGAATCAGCAGCCTCACAGAAAAAACTTCCAGAGGGGGAGAGGGAGAGGGACAGAGAGAGAGAGAATGAATGAAAATGATTCTTTCCCTCCAATAGCATAACATCTTGGTTTAATGTTACCCATGTAGGGAAACAGGAAAGAAATTAATGGATGAATTTATTATCACAGTTATTATCAAGTAACCACAAGCCCAGGTCTGGTTTCATGACTCGCACTAACTCTGCCCTTGGCAGTGTTTCATCACCAATGGGAAATCTGACAAGCAGGCAGAGAAACCAATAGGATTTTAAAATGTTTTTTGAATTATCCTTTCAATATTCAAAAACCAATTTCTGTAAAACATAGCAAGTCCTATCTTCTGTGCAAACTTGTGCTCATGACTTGTTTCCCATACACGTGGTAAATTAGCAAAGTGTGCTCTAAATTTGCTGACCTTTATAAAGATACATTCTCCAGAAGGATAAGAATGAGCTCTCTCCTTTTAAAATCCATTCTTGGGTTTCTTCTGGCCTGGAATGCAAATTGTGTGCCTTTCACATTTACATGCAATTGTATGTGAGGGCCCTTAATCAAGAAACCCAATCAAATCTACAGAGACTTGAGTCTTGAATTAGCATAATGCTATACTATTTCTATACTGTTAGAAAAGGAAAACACATTTTTCCTAATTTTCATTTTTCATCGTGTGTGTGTGTGTGTGTGTGTGTGTGTATTTCCTAGTGAAGTCTGGCTGAAAGATATCCTTACACATTAAGTGAATCCAGTGGGGAATAGTCTGGCTGGAATGCTTTTGGAGTTTTGATAATGACACCACTGCTGTGGCTGCACTTTGTGAGTTTCATGTTGAGTCTTCAAACTTAGAGCCAGCTAAGTCACCTAAAGAAATCACCTCAGTGCAAGTACAGCTCGAAACCAAAAGGCCCCCAAAAGGACTCAGTGCTTGAAATTTGCAAGATAGATGTGCATTCATTGTTTACTTGAGTTTCCTGTCAATTCTCTGATGTAGATGCCACAGGAATTGCTTTGCACGTTTCACAAGGGAGGAAACTGTCTGAAAGTGCGTGAGTTTCTTGCTCCAGACCAGCTCTGCCTGTGGTGACAGAATCACAGTGAGAAGCTTGGTCTCTCATCACAAATGTTCCAAACGCCCAGGGGAGGTCTTTGCAACCTAGCAAGAAGGAACAGCCATCTGTCTCATTCATCTTGGTGTTCCCCACTTTTGGTCTGGAATAGGTGCTCAGAAGACAGCTGTTAACTAAATGAGAGCGCCACAAACTGCAAAGGAGGAGAGTAGAGCAGTCATGGCCTCGGCACGCCGCATTCCTGCGCCGCCCTCCCTCTGTGGCAGCCTAAGCCACTGTCACGTGGCCAGATTCAGGAAAGGGTAGCCAGCCTGGTGTGTTATGGACTTTGTCATAAGACACAGGCTGCTCCTATGTTTTTTTTTTTTCTGCTGAGTCCAGTTCACAGGCTTCAGGCCCCTTCTGTACTGAATGTGAACCGACCGTGCCATGGCCCAAGCTGGAAGCTGTAATACTCATTAGCAGTTACTTCCATAGCGTTTGCATCAGCCAAACAGAAGTGCTAAAACACATTTGCACCTAAGTGACTACGGGTCCATCAGTTCAATGTCAACAGGAAGTATCAGACAGGGATTAACGTATTACGAACTCTAAGCAAAAGATCATTCGGATTCCATGAGACTTCACCATGGGAGATACGATAGCTATGCCCTAGTCTTAGTTACTGCTCAGCAGTATGTAATAGGTAGTTCCACTCCTTGAAAGCGATGCAGGTCACACACCCTAGAAATTAAACCATGTGCAGCCGATACTAGAGTTTGCTGGAATTTTCCCTGTTCATATATTTCATGCGACAGGATGGAAGTTTGAAGCTCTTTACCTGACACCAGTTCCATTTTCATTAGTATCCTGCCAACCCCATTACCTAAGGGTAATGCCATTAGGTAATGAACCTTAAGGTAAAGGTGGGCTGTACAAATAAAGAAAAGTACTCTGGGATGAACTGTTCTCACATTTAAATATTAACTGAATCCATTCCTTTTTTTTTTAACCTCTAAACCATAATCAATTTTTTTCTAAAGTGGCAGGTAACAAAGATTATTTTAAATAAGCAGGTCCTTGCTTAATAGTCTAAAGCTTCGGCTGTATGACCCATGCATGCTCATGCCCCAAATCCCAGGCATGAGCTCAGAATATATTATATTAAAACTCACATACAGACCTCTCCCTTGCCCGCCATTAGAATTTTAAGTCCCAGGCTAAGACTGGGTCTCTAGCTGAGTACAAATTTCAGTGGGATTTGGAAAAATCCTTTAAATAGATTTTTATTGGTTTTTAAGAACAGGGTTATTTTGTGTTAATAATGGGCATACATTAGGCTTTAGATAATTGCTTTATGTAACTTAGAGTTTTGGCTTTCAGCTAAATAAACACTCTATGTGTTCACAGGTGTATTGTCCTCAAGGGCACTCGGCTTTTAAGGGTGGCAGCTGTTGCCAAGGTGTGGCTGATACAGTTCTGCGTATAATTTATTGGAAACAGGTGCTGGCTCATGATGAAGATAGACAGGAAACTAAAGCAGACAACATGTTTAACCACCATTAAAAAAGTTCAGGTTCAGAGAGACAATGTGTCTGAGATGTTTGGAGGATGTTGCCAGCATCCCAGTGCGAGTTTAAAAGCTCCTGCAGATCAGCATAAGGAAGAAATTGTACATGAATTTCAAGCAGCCCAGCCTAATGAGTGCCTGATGCTATCCTGCCAGATTTAATTGATTACATGAAATTTTTTTTAGTTTGTATAAGGCTAGCAAAAATTATAAAATACTTTCCTAAGCTAATTGTTAAAAATTACTTTCAAATGAGGTAATAACTGTTAGTTTTCAATTATCTGGACAGTGGATTAGGCTACAGTGTGTTTTCTTTATACTCCGAGTATTTGCTTTGGATCCTATCTGTGGATCCTTCCGTGTTGGGAAGAGCCTGGGATTAGTGTCCACGGGGTGTTGGTGCTGGTTAAGGCAGTGAGGCAAGAGACAGGATCTAGCAACGTGAGGTCTGGATGCTCACCCTCTCCCTTTGGATATTACTGTGCTATGGAGTTGGTTAGCAGGCTGGGGCATGGCCGTCATGCTTCATGTCTTCTAGCCCCATGGAGGAGTAGAAATGGCCTGGAGCCTCCTCACTCCGGGAGTGAGCCCTTGGAACCCTGGCTTGCCTCAACTCTCCCCCTTCTTCCCCAGTAAAAAAAATGAGGAGACAGGTCAACTCATGCTCTGTGAGACATTCCCCCCTGCAAAGAGCCGTTTGTGTATTTTCCCAACTAATCTCCAGTCTATCGGCATGCTACCTAATACACATGTGCAATAAATATGCATACTAAATACAGCTGAAAAAGAAGTTGTTAAGAGTGCGTGCACAGTTTTTCAACCTCAAAAATCTAAATATCTTGGCCATTTACATGTTTAAAAAATACCCACAGGCATTAGACCACATTACGGACTAATGGCCTGCCAAATTTCGTTTTTGGGAAAAGAATCTACATTTGAGTTACAACACACGAGTGTAAAAAAAGCAACTGAAACAACAAAATTTGGTTAAAAACATTTTTCGACCCCCAGGCTCAGAACCTATGTGCCAAAAATGTTGACAAAACTTTATACCAACACCAGCGGGCATGAACAGTTTAATATCTGCTTTATGTGAAAAATCATTGACAATTTAATGCTTGCATTAATTTGAAAGAATTTTATGCAGTAGGTAGAAACTTTACATTACCATTCCTAATCTCTACCAGGCTTCTTATTCCCTTCTCAGGGGGAAAGTGACTGACAGGGCTGAAAAAAGCCAAATCTGCTGAAGGGCCCACGCAGCTGTTTTTATCACCCTCCAGCAGCCCCATCCCTGCCCGAAATGCAGGAATTCGGTTTGCATGCCGCTCAGAGCCTTCAACGGAGGTTTAGCATAGGAAAGCAAATAGCTGATGTAAAAATAAACCTTTTATTACAAAAAAAACTTTATAAGGCTCCTTTATTTAGAAGGAGAGCCACTCAAATAAATACACCGTTAACAAACTTATATAATGAATAATAATATATACTGTCGCAAGTGATGAAATGGAATCCCGCAAAACAAGTGCTGAAATCTGATGATTGATTATCAAACCTATAGGATAAATAAATCTTCTCCAATTAATAGCTAGTCTCGGGGATGGGTTTCTATAGAAATAACCCACAAGAAAAAGCGCCAGTCACAGAGTTTCAGGGAGAGTGGACTCCTGAATGTAGCAGGACTGGGCTCGCACACAGTCCTCTCTCCAGTGTAGTCATGAGCCTGGAGGTCGTTGTGAGATGACTCCGATGTGCTGATGGAGAAAGGTGGCATTTTCCATCAGAGCTAATGAATTATCTGAGCCATTTGGCCCCATGTGTCCAAGTATCAGAAGCTATTTTAAAATTTATTAAAAAGGGAATTGGGAACCAACCTGGTTTCCTTAGATGTGTTTCTTGCCAACAAACCAATGAAAGTACCCATTCAGAAGTTTTTATTCTCTAATTTTGGTTTCCTAGCTTTGCATCCTTATTCTTCTCTCCGAGTCAATGCGGATAGCCCTGTCAAAAGCTTCTTATTGATTTTGGAAGGGAGCTGACTGCATGTTTGTAACTAGCCATGCTCTGATGTCTAGGCAGCAGAGTTATGGGGAATAACGACTAACATGAAATCCCACAGGGCTAGTTGCATGCCTACAGTTCTCCTTCCACGTCATTTAGCAGGGTCTTCGTTTTGAAGCGATGGAAGAAATGTCTATCCAGAGGTCCTGTGAATGCTTCTTTATGACTGTGTTTACCCCTAATCTTGCACTAGGGAGGTTTCTATGGAAACGACCGTACATGTTGGACTAGTACTATGATCAGCAGGGAGAATAAACCTTAAAGATCTGTTGGTCCATCTGAGCAGCTATCTGTCCATCCATCCATCTACCCTAATTGTGTCCTGTCTGCTTGGTTTCTTCCTCTGAGGGTACTGCTAAGTCTCTTCTCTTCTAGGGTAGTGTACTTATGAAGTGTGTCTTTTTATTGTCATGCTTTGACATCCTGGCACTTTGTTGACACTGTAAGGGCTGACCCTCCCCGGGCTAGCTAATTTTTAGAGAGAGCAAACAATTCATCAGAGAATATGCCTTTCGATTGGAAACCAACCCATCTGAAACCCAAACCTCAGCCACCTCTCATACCAGAGTCATCATCTTCCTGCCCTAATCACCCCAGGGCCAAGTACCAGATAACTAGGGATAGGTCCAATGCTCTAGAGGCCACCAAAATGACTCAAATTAGCCAATCCAAAACCTGTTTAGCTTGCTTACCCTGCTCTTCCCATCCCTTCCTTTGAAAGCGCCAACAGAGGTTCTTGCCCATATTCTCCTATACTCCCTATGCCTCCTAACTGACTCTGGCACTTCCTGGTGTGACCCTGTGTGTTGTGGCATTGTCCCCTCCTTTTGGGAGCTGTAAGGAACTGTCTTCTCCATACCAGTTGTCTCCTGATCTATTGACCTCATTATACTTGAATCATAATAAATTCTGCATGTCAATCAGGTGGAATAAATAACGAAACCTTCCTTCAGAGCCTCTAACCATTTCTATTACATTGGAAGTAGCCCTGAGATTGAGGTCAAGAATCATAGTCCTGGCCACACCCTATGCGTAACTGGGTGGCTGTGGACAAGCCATCTGACCTTACTAAGGTTCAGTTTCTACTTCGATCAATATGGACAATTCCCATTTTGCTGGATTTTTGTAAAGATCACATAGGTTCTCATGAATAAAAGACCCAAGTGTGTGTGATAGGAACTGAGTTGGATCTACTGTCATTCCCTTAGGTAGCTTCTCCTTTCTTTCTCATGTTTTATAAACCCTACCTAAGGACCCTTCCCCTGTGCATGATCCTCATTTTGCTGGTGAGGACCATAGGGAAGCCCATGTTCTCACTCTGTATGAGTAATAGAGTGGAAGGTAGTGGTTGAGAGCAAAGAAAGCAGAGTCTGATTTCTTGGAGGTGACGGCACCACTCAATGACTGGACAGTCATAGGAAATTGACTATTCTGTACATCATGGTTTCTGGATCTGTAAGGTGGGGTCAATTCCCTATTCCATAGGACGGTTTTGAAGTGAGTAACACACTCTGAGAAGAGTGAGTGTCCTCTGACTGTGAGTGGGTGGAAATAGGGTCAGGCATGGAGTGGTAGAAACACTCCAAGTAGAGGTACTAGCAGACTTCTCACGACTGTGGTTCTTGAGACACTGTTGCAATGACCTCCTATTCTTGCCAAATGCCATTTCTCTACTCATCTACCTTCTAGAGAATGGGGTTGCTAGCGTAAGCAGGCTGCTTTTGATTTACGTACGACACACCTTTTAGCTAAACCTCAAACGATATTTCAAATATTATGTTCTGATAGAACTTCAGACCTGAACAGCTTTACTGTTATGAACGAGATGTTAAAAACCAGCACAAGGTCTTGCAGGTTTATGAAATGACTATATCTGAATAGGTTGTAAACCACCCAATATTTGAGTTGATTTCAACTGAGGCCAGCCTGAGTGTGAGCTGAGACTTAGGCATCCTTTCATTTGATGAGAGTGAGGTTCCTTCTCTCTTGCCCCCTGTTTAATTCTCTTTCCCCTTAAACAACTTTCTCCTGGTGGATATTTGCAAAGTATTGCTGGGCAACAATGACAAATAGTTCTCATGAATACTGGAATAATAACCGAAGGGTAAATGATTGAAATGCTGAGGTAGCAGAAGGCCATGGGCTTCAGAGCCAATCTGAGCCACCTTTGAATATAAACGCTTGTACCCGTGCACAACATTTGCCTTCCTTGAGAATATTTGCCCATCAAAGAAACGAGAGTGCCAAAGTCATCTTGCAAGATTATAAACCCTGGCTACGTAATAACAGCAACCCTGACAGGTAATACACGTTGAGCACTGACCATTAGCCAGCCCCTATACTAATTTATGTTAACCAAAGCAACAACGCTACAAAATGGTGGTCATTATTATTATCACAGTTTATAGATGAAGACCCAGAAGCACAGGGAGGTAAGGTGAGAGTTGGAGAGGATCTAAACTGAGGAGGGTGTCTTTTTTTTTTTTTTTTTTTTAAAAAATTTTTTTTTTAAATTTTTTNGCCCGTCTCCCCCCTCCCCCACCACACCCATCAGTCCTCAGTTTGTTCTCAGCATTCAAGAGTCTCTCATGGTTTGCCTCTCTCCCTCTCCCCCACTATTTCCCCCTTTCTTCTCCCCCACGGTCCTCTGTTAAGTTCCTCCTAATCCTCCTATACATGCAAACATATGGTATTTGTCCTTCTCTGCCTGACTTATTTCGCTCAGCATAACACCCTCAAGGTCCATCCATGTTGCTACACATGGCCAGATTTCATTGTTTCTCATTGCCATGTAGTATTCCATCATATAGATAAACCACATCTT
>NW_027532166.1:3401155-3415426 GCF_008692635.1 Crocuta crocuta
CTGAGGAACCTCCACACTATTTTCCAGAGGGGCTGTACCAGTTTCCATTCCCACCAACAGTGTAGGAGGGTGCCCGTTTCTCCACATCCTCGCCAGCATCTAGAGTTCTCTGATTTGCTCATTTTAGCCACTCTGACTGGTGTGAGGTGGTATCTCAGTATGGTTTTGATTTGTATTTCCCTGATGAGGAGGGATGCTGAGCATCGTTTCATGTGACTGTTGGCCGTCTGGATGTCCCCGAGGAGGGTGTCTTTAACCACTCCGTTATGGGGTCTCTCAGGAATATCTCTTCAGAGTGGTCAGTGCACATTTTTCTTTGGAGCCTCTGGAACAAGGAGTCTCAAGACCCCTTCCATCTCATCCAGTTCTTTTCCACTCATGAGCCCACTGTCCACCCGGTCTCAGTGCCAAATCCCTTCTGTTACCAGCTCATATCTCTGAAAATGCGATATTCCCTCAACTCCCCAATTCAGGCTTCGGGAGCTGGTGGAAATGGAAGAGTCTAAAAGGCCAGGGAGGGGGCCCGGCTGCCTAAAGAATGGGCCCAGGGAAACTTGGAAGCAATGCTGGAATGAGTCAATCAGTCAGCAAGTATTTATTTAGTGTTAGGCAGCTTGGGGGATATGGAGAAATTATAAGACGCCATCCGGTCCCTGGCTGGATTTCTGGCTGGGTTCCCCACATAAGAACCGGGCCTGGAGCTGGGGCCTGCCCAGCCCATGGAAGGCTGCCATGGCTTGTGAGACCGGCTGCCTTCTGGGGCAGTGGCGGGTGATAGCAGGAGCTGGGGATGGACAGGCCAAGTCCCTGTCTTAGCAATGCTGCTTGCCACAAAGGTATCATGTCACCGTGTTGGATCTCAGTTTCCACAACCATGAAATGGGAACAACATCATGCTTGCCTCGTCAGAGTGCCTCAAGGTATTGAGACGTTCATGCATGGGAAGTGTTTAGCCCAATGCCAGGCACACAGTCTGCTCAACAAATAAAGGTTCTTATTAGGAGGCATTGGTTGCATTAGACAGTAAAAGGAGGTGTGTTGTGACTCACATCCTTTTATTCCTGTCCTTGCTGTGGCAGCCACTGAAGCCACATATGCCTAAGAGCCCCTGTCTCACATTCTGCCTTGGGGCTCCTCTGACAGGGTAGGGGTGGGCCTAGGGGAGCTCCCAGGAGCACTCTCTGTGCGCCTAAAAGTGGGAGAAAGTTAACATCTTTGACGACCCTCGACTGACAGGGGACAGAGCCGGTGGAGAAATACTTCACCCTTCTGTCTTTCAGGTGGATAACTCTGAGGTACATTCTACATGGCTCCTGCAAAGGCCTGGCGAGGTGGGTCCAAGACCCGCCATGGAGGCGAGTGGGCTCCTGCCCTCATATTTGCTTTCCTTCTGTTCCTGTCGTACCCTCCCCACACCTCCCACCGGTTTACTGGGACTACTCTCCGGAATAGTGGAGAGTATCAGACCTTGTCTCAGCCTCTGCTTTGTGTCAATGGGTGAGGAACGAGGAGTAGAGGGGAATGGCTGCAGAGATGGTGTAGCATAATGGCCAAGAGTTGGGTCTGTCTTGGGTTGGAATCATGGCTCTCCTCACTACTGTCTGCTTGAAGGAAACCAGATGTCTGTGATCCTGTATATTATCATCAGTAAGAGGGAGATACCATGGTCCTGGCCCATGCAGTTGTTTTGAAGATTGGAGAAAACAGTACATTACAAGTGCTCAGCCTGAGCCTTGTGCAAAGAGCTTGGTTCTTCAGAAGTAGCCCTGGAGAGCAGGATTTATGGGAAAGTGATTCAGTGGGAGGCGATCCCAGGAGAAACCAGATAAAAGTGGAAGAGGGAGGAGAAGGAAGCTAAGCAAGGATATCAGGCAAAGTTACACCAAAGATAATTTTGGCTTAATTCCTTGGGGGAGCTCTGGAGACATGTGGTCACATCTCAGAGAGAAGTGAGGTCAGGTGCATGGACTCCAAAAGGCTGAGGGCAGCCACCCATAGCAAAGCTCAGGTGCAGGCTGCTGGGAGTGAACACATACCAGGAGCTGTGTGCAAGGAAGTGAGAAGGGATCCAAGGAAATATGGTGGGCACTGACCATGTCAGCCACAGTATACTAGTGGTGATAGCGTTTTGGCTATTATACTTTTGTTTTTTTAAAAATGTCTTCTCGAATTATACAAGAGGAAGGCTTTAGAGCATGCAAAGCGCCAGCTTCCCCAACTCCCTTGGGTGTTTCCTTCCTGGATCTCATCTTCACTGAAGTTCACATGGTGATAGCCTCTCTGAAGTACTAGTCTCCTGCATGGGCCTCCTGCTATCTGTCAGCAGCGCCTCAAGGATTTCCCGGGCCCACAGGTCATCAGGAGGACTACTTGGAGATGCTCTGGGGATGGATGGAGTCATACTTTATTTCTGAAGCTCCATACATTCAAGATCCTCTCCAGGGCTCTGGTGGAGACCACATGAGAAGGCAGGTGGGTGGCTGTCAGCAGGTGCAGCAGGGAGACCAGGCTGGAGTTGGAGGTGGTTGAGGTCTTACAAATGAGACGTGATATCAACATAGGCCGAGGGAGGAGGAAGAGAACCAAGGGAGTGGATTTGAAAGTTATTTGTTGATTGTTTGGCTATGGGACATGAAGAGGAATCCCTGGCCCTGTTTTCTACTTGGGCATGGAGAACCAGAGGAGAGGCAGGTTTCCTGGTGGAAGACCATACCAGTTTGGGTCCCTTTTTATTTGAAATGTATTAGGGATAAGCAAATTAAACTGTCAGTAGGCAGATGGGTCTGCAGCTCGAGGAAGGTAGCTTGGTATGACTGCAGACTGGAGCCTAAGCTAGGATTTCCCCTCATGGAGGGGCAAGCCTATGGCATGGCCTGGCTCACTGGGAGACTCATGGGGGAGCACAAGACAGCAGTGACTCATGTCTCTGCCCTGGACAGTATAGACTTGGTCTTGCATCCCTTCCTCCACTGTCCTTCCAGTCTTAATGCTCCTGGCAATGGAGCATTTCAGACGTATTGTTGACTGGCATCCCTTGGGGACAATGTGCTCAGGGCAAGGGGCTACTGATGTCTGCTCCCAACTTCCCCCACCCCAGCTTTGCCCCTGACACTGCTGGCAAAGAGCAGCTACTCCTGGGTCTTTCTAGCAAGGAGCCCTGGTACTGCTTCCCTACCACACATTCATGTAGTGAGTTCAGGCTCTCCCTGAATCCTAAGGCCTGGTTAACTTCTTTGATTACTCTCATAGAGCTTTATTGCCTTTCTTAAAATCATTTATCTCAGCTCATAATTCTACTTTCCTTCATCTCATTATTTGGTCGACTTGCACACTAATTTTTAAGCTCTGCTTTTGTTCTCTCTTACATGCTTTCTGACAGAGTAGAATATCAATAACTACTTAACTGAATGAACGTGTCCCTTCTGGTCCTCTCTCTATCTTTGATAACTTGGGTCCCAAACTGAGAATAAAGATTCTCAACAATATAAACCACCCCACTTCCTTTTATTCTCTTAATTAAAACCATGCCAAAAGTATCTATACTTCTCTCCCAGTCCTCTCTTCCATCGTATATGTGTTCTTGGTTTCCAGTATGTTCCGAGTTCCCCACTGGGCAGCTTTAAGATTTACCTCTCCTCAAGTAGCCTTGTGAAGCCAGTGGGCTTTCTCAGTGGCCTAGGATACTGATCTTTGAAGCCAATCCACTGCTCAGCTGTCAGAGCCTGAGGAAACTTTAGAGAAAACATGGACGTTACGGAAGATGTTTCTAGGCTTCTCAAACTGCAGGTTCCATCTGGAAAATTTCAAAAAGGTTGGCCACGTGGTATATTCCGCATTACATAACCCATGCCCAGCTCCCCTGCTTATGTTCCCAGACGCTCTGCAAAANAAAAAAAAAAAAAGTTCACGACATTTTTACCCCAAAGTACCTGGGGTCCTTATGGAAAACCTTCTCAAAATGTTCATGTCTATGCTCACATTCAGTATGTGAACCCTTTGCTTTCCTCTTTGAATGCTCATGTGGGAATAGGATCTTAGACTGTCTGAAGATTCCTTTAGTCCTTGGCCTGCCCCGTGTCAGGTGGTAATCACCACTTTAAAACATTGAGATTAGTGCAGTAAAAAAGATTTATGAATATTAATTCATTTTATAGCAGGTCATAATGTGAGCTGGAGAACAAACAGAGTATGGTTTCATTCCAATGCTTTAGTGCAAACAAGAATGGGGTTGCGTGTTGTGGAAAATATTAGTTGGAGATGCTGGTTTGAAAACCAGTTTTTTTTAGAAGGCTTTAGCTGTAACTCACCAGACACCCTGAATTTGTGGGGAGTCTGTTCTGGAAGGTAAGGATCATGAATTTTATAGCTGTCATGTTTTTCATAATCGGCAGCATTATCCAAAAAAATAAAATAAGTTACATTCTTAAAATGCCAACCACAAAACACTAAAGTGGCTGCTATTAAGAAGAAAGACGAGTCCTTCTCAAACTTTCTAGAACTAGCTGTAATTAGAAAGGTTGAGTGGTCTTGCTGGCTGGTCACTACTCCACAAGCCTAATGTAGCCCCACGTTCTCCCTTCCCTGAAACAGTGCATTCAGAAGTCCCTGGGGTGTCACATTCAGTGGCTTCTCCTCACCATCCTTCCACTATTGGCCATCCTTGATCCTTTTCCTTCCCCGACTTGCTTCCCTTAGCACCAACGAGGAAAAACCTTAAAGACTGTGTAGCCACAATTAAGGGGACAGACTGGATTTGGTCAGGTTATGAAGGTTCAAATCCCAGCTCTCCCCTTTACCAAGTGTGTGATTTCTTACAAGTTACTTAACTTCAGTGTCCTCTTCTGTAAAGTAGGGGTAGCAATAGTACTCAGGAAGAGTAAATGATCTGATGTACATAAAGTATTTGGAACAGTGCCTGATACATAGTAATTGCTCAGTTAACTCTCATTGTTTATAACATTGCAAGGTGGAGGGTAAATCTCCCCTCTGCCCGAGAACTTTGTCTATGGTATACTTTTGAAGGAAATATCTTTCATTTTTTAGTGTTTATTTATTTTGAGAGAGAGAGTGAGAGAGCATGAGCAGGGAAGGGGCAAAGAGAGGAGGAGAGAGAGAATCCCAAGTTCCATGTGTCCTCCTTGCTCTGCACTGTCAGGGAATAGGGTTCAATCCCACAAACTATAATATCATGATCTGAGCCAAAATCAAGAGTCAGTCAATGGATTGAGCCACCCAAGCAACCCATGGAAAAATCTTTCATTCTTGATACCTGAGCCATCACCTTATCTCTTTAGGATTTATGTTTTGTGGTCTTGATTAATAAACCTATCCTAGCCCAAGGTCATAAAGATATTGTCTACATTATCTTCACTAATTCTATACTTTTAACCTTCACATTTAGTTCTTATTCCTTATTCCTATTCTTATTCCTAATAGGGCTTATTTTTATTTGGTGTGAGGTAGCATTTTAATTTTCTATAGTGAGGCTATTTTCTCCATTCTTCTTAGCAAATAATTAATCCTTTTCCCCGTTGATTTGTGATGCCATCTTTATGCTACTCCAAGTTCCCTGAGGTACCAGTAGTCTCTGGGGGTGTCCTCATTTGCTTTCTTGGTCTCCAGGCTTGTTTCTGTTCTATTGCCACACTGTCTTAATTACGATTGTTTTTTTAATGTGTCTTAAAACTTGGCAAGAAGAATCTCCCTAGCTTTCTCTTTCAAAATGTTCTTTGTCATTGACAAATCATCACTGATCCATATATATGTTAGAATACATTTTTTAAAAAAAATTTCATGTTTAAAATTTTTATTGGAATTGCATTAATTTTCAGCTACATTTGGGGCACACTAGTTGATATAATTTCAATGTTAAATTACCCCAGCCTTGGACAGAATATGCATGTCTTTGTTTATTTCCTAGAATAAACTTTAAAAATCTTCTATAAACATCCTGTGCAGTCTTTATTAAATTAGCAAATAGATAATTCATAGTTTTAAACTCTTCTAAAAAAATTTATTTTGAGAGAGACATAGAGAGAGAGACAGAGAGGATAAACGGGAGGGGCAGAGAAAGAGAAAGAGAGAATTCCAGGCAGACTCCGCACTGTTAGCACAGAGCCCTATGCAAGGCTTGAATTCATGAACTGTGTGATCATGACCCGAGCCAAAACCAAGAGTTAGACACAATTCACTGAGCTGCCCAGGTGCCTCAAATTCATACTTTAAATTGCCATTGTAAATTTTCTTATTTTCTTATCACACTTTTTCTAATAAGAATTTGCTTTAGTAGGTGCATACTACTTGTTACCATTATTAGTTTTTAGTATTTAATCTTGTTTACTACAAACTTACTGAACTCCCTTAAATATTCTAATGGCTTTCTCTTAATTCTCATGGATTTCAAGGTGGTGAACATTTTGCCTTAATTTTTGTTATTTATCTTTATTATATTACTGATTGTCTAAGTATTTGGAATAGCAGTAGTTTGAGTGGGTAGTTTTGTCTTGTTCCTGACCTAAAAATAATGCTTATAAAATTTCTTTATGGGGGCTCCTGGGTGGCTCAGTTGGTTGAGCATCCGACTTTGGCTCAGTTCATGATCTCGAGGTCTGTGAGTTCGAACCCCACATTGGGCTCTGTGCTGACAGCTCAGAGCCTGGGTCCTGTTTCAGATTCGCTGTCTCTCTCTCTCTCTCTCTCTCTCTACCCGTCTCCTGCTCATACTCTGTTTCTCTCTCTCTCTCTCTGTCTCTCTGAAAAATAAATAAGCATTAAAAAATAAAAGGAAAAATTCTTTTTTTTAAATGTTTTTTTTTTTTTATTTTTTAATTTGTTATTTCTAGGAGAGAGAGACAGCGTGAGCAGGGGAGGGTCAGAGAGAGAGGGAGTCACAGACTGAAGCAGGCTCCAGGCTCTGAGCTGGCAGTCAGCACAGAGCCCGACGCGGGGCTCGAACCCACGAACCGCGAGATCATGACCTAAGAGAAAGTCGGACGCTTAACCGACTAAGCCACCCAGGCGCCCCAAAGAAAAAATTCTTTATGTAAATGATGTTTTCAGTGGATTTTGGTAGATAAACTTTATCAAATTATTTCTAGCTTTCTAAGAGTTTTTTTCCAGAAATGAAAAAAATCTTGTATTTCTAGTTTTCTAAGAGTTTTTTTTCAGAAATGAAAAAAATCCTCTATGTCTAGTTTTCCAAATGTTCCCTCCCTACAGAAATGGATGTTAAACTTTATCATCCTTTAATTCTATTGTGACCTTGAAGTCTTTTTGTCTATTAAAAAGGTGAATTATGTTGCTAGTTTTCCTTATGTTGAGTCATTCTTGAATCATTTTAATGTACTTTTGGAAATATATAATAATTTTTCTTTTATATTTTAAAAACTAAGTTCAGAAGTTAAAGTGACTCATTATTATTATTGCTATTATCATTATTGTCTTAAACTCTTTTCATCTGGCTTAATTGAGCAACCCAGACTTCCCCATTTTTAGCTTTCTAGGACAATATGTGTGTGATAGGAATTATGTATTCCTCACCTCCTCTCTAAAACCTTCCATGTATGTCATTTATCTTCATACTGCTGTCTTTATTGTTTCTTTAGATTTGCTCTGTTGTCCTTTTTCTACCATCTTTAGATGACCACCTAGCTTATTTATTTTCCAATCCTTATTTTTTAAAAAAATTTTAATGTTTTATCTATTTCTGAGAGAGCGCGAGAGAGAGACAGCGTGAGCAGGGGAGGGTCAGAGAGAGAAGGAGACACAGAATCTGAAATGGGCTCCAGGTTCTGAGCTGGCTGTCAGCACAGAGCCCAACACGGGGCTCAAACCCATGAACTGTGAGATCATGACCTGAGCCGAAGTCAGACGCTTAAGTGACTGAGCCACTCAGGTGCCCCTCCAATCTTCTTTATTTTTGGAATGTGTTCATGGCTATTAATTGCACTCTAGAAACTCTGTTGACCACATCCCACAGATGCTGACACATACTGCTTTCATTATCATTAAGTTGTGCAATTTCCTTTTTTTGTTTTTCTATTTTGCCCAAGGTTTGTTTGGTAGTATATTTATTTTTTCTTAGTTTATAGACACATGGATTTTTATTTTTAGCTAACTCCATTTTATTAAGTTGAAGTTAGAGAACATTGTCTTGATAGTGAGCCTTAGAATTATATTGATACTCTCTTTTTTCCCTACTTTGTAGTTTCTATTTATGGCTGATCTATTTATTCCAGAAAACAAAAAGTGTACATTCTATGTCTGGGTGAGAAATTTTATATAAATTTGTAGGTATAACTTCTTAATTATTTTGTTAACATCTTCTATATTCCAACTTATTTGTATTGGATTTAGTATTTCAGTTTCTAACAGCAGTGATTTTAAATCTCCAATAGCATTTTATTTCTCTCTTTCTCTTAATTCTCTCACCTGTTGCTTTATGTAGTTTGCTCTTATGATTTTGAGTGATTATTCTGACAATCACAAAGCTGAATATCAAGAACCTAGCATAGAGCTTGGACAAAGTAGGTACTCAGTACATACTCAGTGAAGGAAAGAATATTTGAATGAAAGAATAGTGCCAAAACCAGGACATTGCTGAACTACTTAGATCCCAGGATGCAATTTATATCTCAGCACTGAAAGCTGCTTTGTTTTTCTTTGGCATCGATATATACTGATCTGAAGGTGACAGAGGTGTTAAGACTCTCTGGCAAAGATTTTAAAGCAGCCATGTTAAAAATGCTGTCAAGGAGCAATGACAAACATTCTTGAAACAGATTTTTTAAAAATAAAGTGAAAAGTCTCAGGAAAGAAATAGGAAGTCCTATAAAATAAATAAAAGATACAAAAAAATAACTTAAAAAATACTATAATTTTAATTTTAAAAGAATTCACTGGGTGGCCTTAAGAGTGAAATGGAAGGCATAGAGGAAAGAATCAGTAAACCTGAGGATAGAACAATGGAAATTATCCAATCCGGGCAATAGAGGAATAAAATAGACTTAAATAAATAGGCCCTTAGGAGCTTGTGAGACAGTGACAAACAGTCTGACATTTGGACATCAGGGCCCCAGGAAGAGAAGAGAGGAGGAAGGACCAAGAGGGTACTCAGGGACATGATGACTGAAATCCCCCCAAATTTGGCAGGAGGCATGAGCCTATGATTCAAAAAACCGAGAGAATCCCAGAGGTAATAAACCCAAAGAAATTTATAGCAAGACATAACAAACTTCTGCAAACAAAAATAAAGAAAAAAACACTGTGAAAGAAGCAAGCAAGAAACAAGCATCTTACCTATAGGGGGAAGATGATTCAGATACAATAAATTTCTCATGAGAAACAAGGGGGTAGAAGAAAACATCTTTCAAATGCTGAAAGAAAAGAACTGCCAACCTAAAGTTCTATATCCAGAAACAATATTCCTCAAGGAATGAAAGGGAAATCACACTTTTCATGCGAAGGAGAAATAAGAGAATTTGTCACCAGAAGATCTACCCTAAAGGAAAATAAGCAAAAAGGAAACAATAGAAGGGGAAGTGTTAGAACAGCAAGAAAGAACAACAGAAAGTGTAAAAATAGGGGTAAATAGAATTCCATTTTCTTCTTAGGTTCTTCACAGTTTATGAATTATGCTTGGAAGTAGAAGCAAAAATTCTAACACTAGTAAGAAATATTTAAAAGAAAAAAAAGGGGGGGCGGCGCCTGGGTGGCTTAGTCGGTTAAGCGTCTGACTTTCGCTTAGGTCATGATCTTGTGGTTCGTGGGTTCGAGCCCCGCGTTGGGCTCTGTGCTGGCTGCCAGCTCAGAGCCTGGAGCCTGTTTCAGTCTGTGACTCCCTCTCTCTCTGACCCTCCCCTGTTCACGCTGTCTCTTTCTCTCTCTCCTAGAAATAAATAAAAATATTTAAAAAAATATTTAAAAGAACTATGTTACATTAAGATAATTATATTAAAAACAGAGAAGGTGAAGGGCAGTAATTTTTCTACCTTTCACTAAACCTGGTAAAATGTTAACACCAACAGATTGTGATAAGTTATGTATATATAATGTAAAACCTGAGACACCACTAAAAAGCTGTATTTAAAATACACTCAAAATACTATAGGTAAACAAAAATGGGATTTAAAGAAAAGTTGAAGTAGCCTATAGGAAATCATATGAAAAAAAATACAACGAAGAGCAGAGCAGCACAAAACAAAAACAAAAAAATTATAAAATGAGCAAAGATATGCAAAGACATCTCATTGAGCAGGATATATACATGGCACATAAACACAGCAAAAGACAGCATCATTAGCCATCAATGAAATAGTACTACACTCCTACCAATAAAATAAAATAATAGTACCACCATTGCTAGTAGGAATGTACAACGGTGCAGCCATTCTGGAAAATAATTCGGCAGTTTCTTAAATGAATGAACACCTAAACAATCAACTTCCACTGACCCAGCATTGCATTTCTGGGCTTTTATCCTAGAAAATGACTGTATCATTGTCAATACCCTGGTTGTGATATCGTTTTGCAAAATGTCGCCATTGGGGAAGCTGGGTAAAGGGCACAAAGGATCTTTTTGCATTATTTCATGTGGATCTATGATTATTCCAAAATAAAAAGTTAAGAACAACAACAAATGCAACAACAGCCATTTCTCATCAAATAAAATGTAACTAAATTTTGCTTTACTTTGTTTCACTAAATTAGTTTTATTAAATAATTTACCTGAACTGAATTGGTTAGTTATGACATCTGGTTTGCTGGGCTTGCTGACTTTCCCCCAGTGCTTTCCGGAGAGTAACCCAGGCACCTTCACTCCGCCCTGCTGGGTGAGGCTTCCTGACCTCATCCTCAAAGCCTTATTCCCTTAGTCATTTAACGCTGGCAGGCATTATGGGTGAGACCACCTCTCTGTAATGACTTTACTCATTTAAATTAAAAGAATTAAAGGAAACAGACACAATCCAATTTCATTAATTGGAAATGGTGAAACTGTCACATCATCCTTAATAGCGATGAAATACAAGAAATAGAGTAGAAATCTAGTTTGACCAGCCAAGGAAATGAAAGACTAGTAAAGACAAAATGAAAAAACAGTAATGACCCATTAAAAAATTGTGGTTTGCTGAAATAGTGCTGTATGAGATTTACCATTAGAGTTCAGAACTTTCAAGAACATTGATACAGAACAGCCATCTAAGATGCAAGAACTGGACTGCATAAACCAGCTCTATCTTCCCTGTGTCTCTAGCCTGCCTGCCTCCTCCAGTTAGTCATGTCATAAAACCATGGACCTCCTACCACTTCTTGACTGTCTCAAACTCATTTTGTTACAAGTATGAGTCTCATTTCATGCAGGGTTTTTATTGAAATCTTGCTCCTAGGCAACTGGCCATTTATAGCATCCCTGAGTTTCCTGCCTTTACATACGTGATCATATAGCACCTCGGGCATGAAAACAATTGGCTGTGAGATCTGGTGGGCAGATTTTCTCAACCACAGAATGACATTTTGGGTCCTTGCAAAGTAAAAGTTAGCTTTGAAGGACTAGAAAGATCAATACAAGAATTTTGATACATTCATATGTTAATATTTATAGCCAGCATTTGGTTTGTAAAAATTAAATAGGTTTCCCACAGCCTACCTTTGACTCCCCTCCATTAATAGCAGCTTTGTTATTTAGATTTGTCTAATGTCTGATATTTAATTTATATATATATCCCTTTTTGAATATATATAACATACTAATACATATATATATATTTGTATACATAGCATACTTATATATAATATTTACTGATGAGAATTCAATACACGTAAGTTATTTATTGAACCAATATGAAGCCAAACCAAGATATAACTTGTAATAAGTGCCCTACCTTGACCTTGTTATCATCATCATTTGTCTTTATTATTAGAAAACCCTATACATCACACGGCACATGTAAGAGAAGAGGGTGATTTATATTCTCTCCAACAAATCATATTCACATCCTTTCTTGGAGACCCCTTGACCTCTACAAACCCATATGTTATCTGTCCCCTGTCCTCCTAGCATGTGGTCACTGGCTGTGGGCAAGGTCTACACTGGAGGGGGGAGGGTTGTTTTGATTAATGAAGGGTTGGCTCAGATTCCATGTGGGACCTGTTGAGGCTGAGCCCTCGGGTCTCTCAAACTATTGAGACACACTTAGTCAGGGGGCTGGGGGAGTGGAGTTGGTGGGGTGGAGAGAAGTGGCTGTTAGGTCCAAATGGTTTTATGTCTCTGTAGTTGGAGCTATTCATTCATGGTTAAACAAACTGTTTTCTGGAGGGTGTGGCTTGATGAAGATGGGATTATTTCTGAATGTCGCTGATTCTTTGGAGTTTGTCTTGGGAATTATCTTAGGAAATAAGGAATGAATCAGAGGGGCAAGTAGTTGGGGAGAGTTCTCTTTCTTCACTGCCTCCAGAATCCAGCACCACCAGGAGCAAGGACAGAAAGAACATCAGGAATAGCATCTCTGGCCTAGGCCCTGATGGCCTAATAGCAAGGGCACACATAATACTGACAATAAAGTAGAGGAAAACATGGTGGACACTACCTGAAAGAGTGTCCCTCCTGGAGACCGTCTCAGACCATTTTGTTTCTGTATGGGAGACAGCAACTGAGGAGACTTAGAAAAAACTGCAGGGCATTTTGGAAGGGCAAACCTCGCCCCTGAGGTCCTACCACTTGGAGTCAGAATCATGGTCATTTGGGAGTTAAATACAAATATGACCCATCTTATCATTGCTGGCTGATGACGCATGAACATTTGGTATACGACTACATCTACATTTACTATTTTTTAGTAGCTACACTATTTCCAGTCACTAGAAGCCTTACAAAAGTCTTGCAGGGCAGATATTGTTCCCATTTTACTTACAGGATTATCGAGGTTCAGGGTATTAAGTAGATGGCATTAGGTCACTCAGCTGGTTAAATGACAGGTATGTCTTCAAAGGTAGGGATGCATTTCCTCACTATCTCTCTACCAGATGTCCAATTCTGGGCTTGATTCCAAAGAACGTGGGAATCCTGCAGATTGACGGACAGGCAACACCTTGAATCCCACTTAAAAGCTCACTTGAGTGGTGGCTCTTGACTCAGGCTGGACAGTCATCATTCTTTGTCCTGCAGAGATGAGGGGAGAAGTATGTCTATGGAGTGGCGGAGGAGAAGTTTCCTAAATGTGGCGATGTTTTGGATGGACAAATCCACACCTGTCCACCGTATCTTCCTACCTGAGAAGAAGTGATATGTAAATGGGGTGNTGAGGAAGATTGCATTGTGCACAAGCAGAAGCTTCTGGAGGCTTGCCTAGAAATGATTCATTGCAATTATCTCCAGAGTGTGAACCCCTGGGATTGAGGTCATCATCTCCTTGACAAGAACAGATAACAAACTTGTTTCTTCCCAGACCTGATACTTCAGACCAATCTCAAGCAGACCATCCTTTCCTTCCCCTGACCTGGAAAACAGTCATCATTGATGAGTATGGGATGGCCACTTCCAAGGACACTGATTCTAATCTGTCTTGTCAGGTCAACCTGGACCAATTGTTTTGCAAGAGAGCTGCTCAGAAAATTGATTTCTTCAAACAATTGTAGAGCAAGTATTTGCCATTCCCTTAAAAAAAATGATACGATAACACAAACTATGATAGAGAATGGAGATCTACATCATTTTTAACTCTCCCTGTTGCAAGCAGTACAGACAGAGATTAGGCTGGGGTGACATGCAGTGTGTATTGCCTACATAGAAGTGGCAAAATCCATTTAGCTTGAAATAAACGGTTACCATTTATAATTAAACTTTCAAAGGGTTGTCCACTGATTGAAAAACATTATCCCCTGCTCTTGTTTCCAGCTGTATTTGGAGCTGATTGGCTAATTTAGGGGCAATATGCCTTTGATATTTGAGTCGTTGTTCACTTTAACTTGAAACAGACTCGCTGGGAAGAGGAAGTAGGGCTGGTGATGTGCTAATTCTTGTTTGTGATTTACCCCCGAGGAACTAGAAGAAACCTGCAACTTATTGTACATTAAGAACTGAAACTGGAGACGACCACATCTGGTTTGTTGGATGCCTCCCCCACCCCTTTTCAAAAATAAAACAGCAACTCCAAATGCTTAGGCTAGATAGTTTGATTATGATGGTTAATTTATCAGGAATAAAAGTTTGGAGTTTAAAGTGCCCCAGAGAGAACCTGAGGAGTTTTGCAAGAGGGGCTGTGAGCATTTGTAAGT